>NC_046664.1:84187642-84211417 GCF_010883055.1 Belonocnema kinseyi | reverse complement strand
ATAGAGCTCCAAGGAGATTATGTTGAAAAATAAAAAAAAATTTACCCAAAAAAAATTGGTTTTATACTTCATTCTAAGGACTTATTGAACTACCCTCGTATTTTATTTAGAGTTTACGAGAATGTAAAGATTTCGGGTTAAATTGAAAGGGATTTAAAGAATTTTAAACAAATGTAGAATTTCTGAGGTATTATGCTTTATTTTAGGAAAAGAAACGACTAAAGATTATTTATAACTGTAGGCTGATAAAAATCGAATAAATATATTTTTTGAGGCATTTTTATAGAAACTGCATGGTAACATATTCAATAAACTTACAAAAATATTGTTTCTTCGCACAAATAATATTGAATTTTTCTAACTTTTATGTTATAACTTTAATTTCTTATATAGTGATGGGTAATTTTTTTAGATTTCTTCTCATAAGTTTTTGCACTACTGTGTAAAAATACTGTGGATTCTCACGAGAAAAGTTTTCGATCATAAATTCAATCAACTCCGGCTTCTACTAAGATCGAAATCTAAAGTAATCTGGTTACTATGAAAAAGAAATCTCACCAAGAATCCTGTAGTTGTTTCGTTGAGATATTTAATATTTTCTAACCTTCTTCTTAAAAAAATTATTGTAACTCCACTTATTGCATTGTTTTTTAAAATTATTTCTAAACAACTCATTGTTTCTATTTTTCATCCTTTTTCTATTTAGGGACAGATAAGGGATGTTTGTAACATTTTTTGGTGAAGATTTGTTTTAAAACAACTTTAAAGACAGTTTCTTTGTTATGTGATATGTGACCCAATAAAGATATTGTAGCAAGAGACTAAAGGATAAATCTAGCAACTTCTGTAGATAAATATTACAAAAGGTTAATTATTTTTAGTATCGCCTAAATTTAAAAAACCATAGAAGTTTACACTATTTTTGCGATACCGTCTTAAAAAACAAACAAATTTTCTTTATTCTGGGTTCTTGTTATACCATATTTTAATAAAATTCAGCCATTTAAAGCAAAAATTTTAGCTTTGACATAATTAAACACGATAACTCAATCATTAAAAACACCAAATTAACTTTCAAATGTGAACTAACGATACCAAGCTTCTTTCGAACAGTAACTTAAACATTATTGTAATTCACATGCTCTACTTTGAATTCATTTAGGATAAAGAGATTCGCGCCTACTGAAATTTCCCTAATTTCATCTCGGGTCAATAGAGAAATTTTGCCGCTTTCCATGTTGATTTTTGCGCGCGAGTTACCTGGAGTGCGACGATTGCATGCATATTTCCCAGCAAGAACATTAGTTTTGACCAATATTGCAAAGACGTCACCGTAAAATGTTGGCAATATAATTTTTTCTCCGATTGTCATCGGCCTGCAAGTTTAAAGTTGGAGATATGTTATCGTATTATATTCCCCAATAGAACTAAGGATGACCGTCATGGTTAAATTAAGAGAATAAAACATACGGATTTTTTCAATTAGAGGAAAAACTGTTTTTTACGCTAATAAAGAATTTGCTTACAAATCTATGTATTTAATATTCTTGTGGTTTATTATATTATACATGATACAGGCAACGAGTTTGTTTTTCTGAGGTATTCATTTATACTTAATAGTTCAGTTCGAGAAAAGAAGTAGAGGTTAGTTTAGAAATAATGAAGCAGAAATTAATCCGGAGATTTAAATTTTATCGCCTCAATTTTTTTTATTCATATCGCTCACGTGATAAGATTTACAAAAATACATGGAAGTTGAATTTCTGTAGAAAAAATACTCTACAAATTAGCCACATCCAACTTCTCAAAATTAGTTTTCTAATCCCTAAAACCACAAAGAAAAAATTTAATAAAAAGATAAAAATAAATGAAAAATAATATTTGAGATTATTTTAGGTCCCCGAAGCTGGAATTACAACATTGTCATATCGACGTAGGCACGATGCCATAATGTAGTGCTCATTTAGTGCTAATTTATGCTCCAGAAAAAAATGTTGTTCGCGGTAATTTTGGCCAAAACATGTCAACTGCAGCAACAACTCCGATATGCGAAACTCGGAAACTATTAGTGGTATCAAATTCATCTCTGCGCAGGAATTTAGCGCTAATTAAGTGCTCTGGATTTGTGCTATTCAAAAAATCTGGGCACTTTTTTTAACAAAAAACGGGGAGTAATGCTAGCTTAAGGTGACTCTGGTATGAAAAACTCGCAAACTATTAGCACTAAATTCCAGCACGAAGCAGATCTTGATGTCACTAGTAGTTTCCGAGTTTCGCATATCAGAGTCACCTGTAGCTATTAATACTACACGTTTTTGGTAAAAGAAAAGTGCCCGGATTTTTTGAATAGCAAAAATCCAGAGCACTTAATTAGCACTGAATTCCTGCGAAAAGCAGAATTTGATACAAAACAGAAAGTAATACATGTTTTTTTCAAAATTACTGGGCACAAAATTTAGTTTTTGAAAAATATATTAGCACTTAATTAGCTCTAAATTCCTCCGTAAATGATAATTTGATACAACTAATAGTTCCCGAGTTTCGCATACCAGAGTTACCTGAAGCTGGAATTACTGCACGTTTTTGGTACAAAAAAATCCGGATTTTTTTAATAGCACATATCCAGAGCTCTTTATTAGCACTAAATTCCTGCGCAAAGGAGAATTTGATACCACTAATAGTTTCCGACTTTCGCATAGCGGAGTTGTGGCTTCAGCTGAAGCTAGCATTACTACATGTTTTTGGCCAAAATTACCGAGCACAAAATTTTTTTTCTGCAGCATAAATTAGCACTAAATAACCACTAAATTATGGCACAGTGCCCACGTTGATATGATAATGTTGTAATTCCAGCTCCCGGGACCTGATTATTTTATTTATTTACTTTCCATTTTTCTTTAAACTTAAATTGTTGAAGGTTAATTTTTTCAGTAGAAGAACAATAATATGTGAAACTTCCTTTATAGCGACTAAAATTCAAATCAAGTTTAAAACTAAGCAATTTTGAACTTGTCAGTTTACCTGAAACATGTCCCAGTTTAATAAATGACGCAACCTAAAGTTTTCTGTAAAATCAATATGTAACCAAAAAATGTTTTGCACCTGATTTAAAATTATTCGGCATTTTAGAATTTTCTGGTTTACACCTGTTGGATTTTTTAGAGTTTTATTTGAAAATATTCAATGTATAAAAATACTTCCTGTTGTTACGTCTGTGACAATTCGCGATGAATAAATTTTGAGAATAAAACATTTTTATTTCATAATATCAGACGATTTCTACGCGTTCGAAATTCAACAATTTGTAAGTCAACATTTGTGCATGTACGTTTTTCAAATATGAAAAACTTTAAGTTAAAATTTAAAAACTTTTGCTAATTAAACTTTGTCCGCATTTGGATAATAATATTTGAATAATAAATGCCTATTAAAAAAGATTATATCTCCTACGGATCAGCAAATAAAAATTTTATGAACATTTGTGGAGACAGGTAAAACTTCCAGATACGTAAAAAATACCGTCCGCACAAGTTATAAAGTTACAAAAATAATCATTTAAAAAATTAAAATTTTAAATTTAACCCGTTTCTAAAATTGTTAGAACTCTTAATATTAAAAAAATTTAATTATTAATTTTACAAATAATTTATTTTTTACTAGGAGAAAATAAAAATCGTGCGACGAAAACGCATCTAGTGCGCTTTTGTATTTATTGCTACTTTTAAAATAAACAATTTCAGAGTTTAGCAATATTTAAACAAGAATGGCTTTAAGAAGAAATTAATAGATGCCTGGTATTTAAGAATAAAAATTCTGATATGAGGAATTAACATTTAAACATTAGAGGTTGGTTTGGGATGGGTTCGTCATACGATAGAAGGACTAAATTTTTCTTGAATATGAATCTAACTTTGGTTAATTATATTAAAAAATTTAATGTGAAAAATGTTAGTTTAACCGTAAACTATTTAATTATTCGCTAATCTAGTTTGAACTATAATGATTTTCGTTTTAAAAGAACAATGAAAATATAAGATAAAATTAAATTGTTAAAATTTTTGAATTGTTAGATGATTAAAATTTTCTAAATTTCGTTCAGATAACAATGATTTTTTTCAGTATCATCTTTTGGCGTGAAACGCTTATGTGAGCTAACATTTCTTAAAAATGAAAAACTTTTGAAATTTCATATTTTTTGTTAATAAAGAAATTCTGGGATGACCGCTGCATCAAGAAACATGAAAACCCAATAATTTTATGAAGGGCCAAAAAGCTTGAGAATGCAAAATCTACCCAGGAAATTTATCAACTTGAAATACCTATCATAGGCTTGCATTTATGTGGAGTAAAATGTATCCTAATGACAACCGTGAAACTCAATTTTTTAAAGGAGTAATGAAAGGAGAAAGAAACATACAAATTTTGGTTTTTTTCAAAACGGTTTGTCCGACTTTGACAAATAAAATATATATTGTAGACACTAATAAGGGTATTACAAAAAATAAACAAGTTTGTGCATTTATTAATTTTATTTATGAGGTTATTTTCGAGCGTGTCCATAGCCATATTTTACATAAACACTTTTTAGGATACACTTCATAAGTTTCTTTTAAAAAGTAAACCACGATTATTTATATGCTCTACATTGTAATTACTTAGAATGAAGATATAAAGCCCTACTGGAGTTTCTATCATTTCATCTCGAGTCAATAGAGTAATTCTGCCGCTTTCCATATTGATTTTTGCTCGCGAATTAAATTGTTGGCGATTATTACGTAAATATATTCCATTAAGAACATACTCAGTATCCAATATTGCAAACACGTCACTATCGAATGTTGATAAAACTATTTGTTTTTCAGTTGGCACGGGCCGAACATATTTTTTTTTCTAAAATTATTCTAATACCTTTATCCTGAGGAAAAGTGTATCTTCGAAGTTCGAATTGCCGGTCCCGATTTTTATTGGAAGTAAAACGAATAAATTCAAGTTGGCCAATTCCATATTTATGTCCATTAGAACAAAAAAACTTAACACGTAAAGCTGTATACCTGGCAGAAGGAGACCTGGATCTTGACTGACGAGAAGGTTTGAACGAAGAAGAAGGCTTGGTCGAAGAGGTAGGGCCGGAAAGAGAAATGGCAGGAAAATTTTGTTTGTAAGCTGAAGAAGATGGACTTCCAGGAGCAACACCAGGAGTAGGGGCGTTATTAGGTGAAGACTCTAAATTTCTACTTAACTCTGAAAGAAGAGAGAGATGATTACATTCTGTTCAAGAATGAATTTTTTTGCATACGAAGTCCGTAGTGATGATTGTGTTTTTTCATTATTATGTCTCGAGATTAATGTTCTATCAGGAAGTGACAGTTTATGCCATTTTTCTTGTTATAATAATTACTTAAACATTAAAAATATTTCTGCAGCTAATCAACGTTAATCATGCCGACACTAATGCGTCTAACGCGTCGGTAATTTTCTCTCAGTAATTATAGTTTTTTCTATTTCTTTCGTTTGCTACATTGACTCAAAATTAATTTCCCTTTAAAAAGTATCAAAATGATATAAATGGATCCCGTCTATAATTTTTTGTTCGCTAGTAATTAAAATTGAATAATAAACTTGACATTAAACCATTTCCAATTGTGTGCATGTGTAAAATGCTAATCCCTTGAAGTTAAAGACACAATATTATTTTGAATAGAAAGCCTTAGTAAATGAACATTATGAAAGTAACTCACAGATATGATTTTCTTCTTTTATCCCAGTTTTTTTTTTAAATTTGGGATTCATTTTAAATTTTGAAGATTTAAAAACAACAAATATTAATTAAATTTAATCTGAAATTTTTTACAATCCTTATAATGTTCAGATTTGGTAGAATTTCATTGGAAATATGTTGATTGAAAAGTATAGGATTTCTAAATTGACAGAATTTGATAGAAAGGTCTATCAAATGTACAGAAGTTGAAAGTGTAATTTAAAATATGTACCGATTCATAAGATTATTAGAAGCTCTAAAAGTTTAATGAAAAACGGTTTATTGATTAACATTTTTGTCATCAGTGTTTATTGAAACTGAAGGTACCTTGATTAACCGCATCTTCATCACTTGTCCCGAATGTTTTCAGAAGGTCAATTGTTTTGCGTCGCATAGCTGTATATATTTCTGTGAAGACAAAAAAGGTTGTAGATTTTGTTAGGTTAAAATGTGTTAAATAAATGTCTGAAGTGCATACGATTTGGTAGAATTTGAATAAGAAACTTGATATAAAAATGTAGTATTTCTCGACAGATAGAAAGGTTTTATACCTTTTCAGTGAGAAACTGTTAATGCAAAATTGTAATGTTTCCGTAGGAATAGAATTGGATGAAATTTGTGGCATCTCGAAACATAGGATTTGATAAAAATTTTGTGCGTACAAGGTTTCAGAGAGTTTAACTATAAACTTAAAAAAAATCTACTTCTAAATTTTAATCCTAAAGCTTAACAAAGGACCCTTGAGCGTCGGATACTCTATTGAGATAGCTTCTCTGCTTGTTATTTATGATCGTATTCTTATTTCAATTTCAGAAAGGATATTTTAAAGCCTTCAGACCATTTAAACGAGCTTTCTGGACCTTTAAAAATATCTACCTGAGTGCCCGCGGAGAATTTCTCCGAGCTTCTAAGACCTAAAGAATTTTAAGTATATACTCAAAGATTCTTTTCGGTAGGGTTTTGGCGACGTTTTCTAATCTTTAATTCAGTCGCTGAAGACTAGTATTTTCTAGTATTGTTGAAATTTTTATTCTTCCGCTGAAATTGTTGAATGTATAAATAATTATAATTCAGATTGCAAATCGGCAGCAATTCGTAACGTATAGCTTACGGTAAAAATCGAATATTTCATATAAGGTAATTAAGGTTTATTATATTAATCGTGGAAAGCGAATTTACTATATGAATACGGTGTTACAGAAGGCATCAGTTCTCAATATAAACACATACTTATTTCTTCACAAACGAAACTGAAACGTTCGCTTCACTTCTGTTTCATTAATCAAAAAATTATTCTTCAAATATTCTTAAGTCAGGAATTTTACAATAAACAATTAAATTCAGTGTATTTATTATAATTCTTTTGGAATTTTAAAATTTACGCGGCAATAAATAGGTTTAGTAAGGTTACGCCGCCAATTGGACACTTCTGGCATCATTCTCTAGCTTTTTCATAGACGCACGACCATCTTTCGAACACATTTTACCAGTTCAAAAAGTTTCCAAAAGTGGGAGCACTGCCTGTCATTGTAGGTTCCTAACCATGGAATTCTCGCAGCCAATCACGTTTTCCAATTCTCTCATGCCTGTGTGAAAGATCATTTTATTATGAGTAACCATTTAAGTTGAACAGGGAGCGAACTTAGTTTATTGCGAGATTTGAGAGGTTACTTTTAACGGTTAGGACTTTTACGATTGTTTCGGTTAAATTAACGTTTTTAAAACTTTATATATTATTATTGAAATTAAAGGATCACAGACAACATCAATAATGGTAAATATTTAATTTCTGCATTATGGTTATTTTAAGACTGATTGAACTATACATTGTTTTAATTTTTTCTTAAAAAAAAAAATTGTTAATATATTAAGCACGAAATACGTATTATAATTCGAGAAGAAAGAAATCAGTTTCTGAAATTTACGACCGGGAGATGATAGGGAATTTATTTTTGACCGGGAGTTTTAAAAGTTTTTAGAAGAAAAATCTATCTCATTACTCAAAATATTACAAATTTTATTTCACAAGATGTATCATACAATTTAAAAAAATTTGATTTTAACTTTTTTTCTAGATGCTAAGTTTCATTTTTATTTTTTTTCCATCATAAAATTAATGAGCTTATAATGTGTAATGCTATAATCTTTTACCATTAAAATGATTCATTTTAGATATTCCATGTTAGGGTACATTTTCGATTAAAAATATTTCAAAGTGCAGATTTGAAGATTTAAACAATCAAAGCTTAAAAGCTTTTGAAATAAAAATTTTTTGACAAAAAACGTTTTATTGATCAATTTTCATTAAAAATAATTATTTATTTTTATAATTGATTCTCAATCTGTTAAACTTAAATAATTGACAGATTTTGCAGCTAAATACTTTAAAATTTTGTTCAAAAAAGTAATCCGCTATCTTCCATAGGGTTTTTTTGTTGATTTTTAGCGAAAAATCACTGAGTTTCCAAACACACTGTGTACCTTCGCACATAATTAATCCACGGGCAAGTGTTTCACAGGTGGGTGAAAGTTGACTGAATTGTCCGTTGTTACAAAAAATGGACAATTTCCGAACTATAATGGGTCATAAGTTATGTTTTCTTAAAGTTGGTAAAGTTAGCTTTTAGAAATTATACATTTCACATATTCGAAAATATATAAATCCATGTAATTGGTTATGGATAGTGGCGTTCCAGGTTCAAATCCGGGTTGTGGCAGATATTTTATTGTTCTTAAAAAATTATTTGTCTGCCAAAATCGTTTTAACAAATCTAAATTCGTATTATTTATAAATGAGCGCTATCATTTTCAATGTCTTTGAGTGAAGCATGAATCAATAAGATTATGCTTTTTTTAATTATATCATTTTAAGCAAGTTTACGCTAAAAAGATTAAAAATTAAAAGATTACAACTTTTTATTGACCGTTTTGTAAATTAGAAGTTAAATAATTATAATTTTTAATCGTTGCAAATGACTAATTGATCCATTTTTATTTAAAGATCAAAATTTGTTTTTAAATCTTTTAAACATATTTTCTAAAATTTATTTTTTCTACTCAAAAATAACTTTAAATATTCCCAGGTACGTTAAAAATGTTTACGTTTGATTATATACTCAGGCTTTTGAATAGAAGTAGTTCAATTTTTAGCGTCAAAATTTGTCAATTGTTTCATTTCAACAGTTTCAGAATCAATTTTAAAAATAATTAATTAATTTATATTTACAGTTGATCAACTTGAAACGTTTTTTGTCAACAAATTTCAATTTTAAAATAATGATTTCATGATTGAAAAAGTTAATAATTAAACTTAGCATTTGGCTGATTTTAAATAGTATTAATCTTGTCTCTATCGAGTTTCTAAAATTATTTTTTCATTATTCCAATGAATGTGACTTAAAATAAAATCACTTTAAATTACTAAAAATAAATTGACACTTTTTTCAGAAGTCAGAATTAATAAAGATTTTTGCAAAAAAATCATAATCTTTTTACATCCGTCACTCAAAAATTCTACTTTAGCATTAGACAATTACTTGTGATGCATTTCCCAATCATTATTTATCATAAATATTACATTCGAATATTTGTATAATTTGAAATGCGCGCGCTAACAGTAAGCAATCGGGTTGCCGGCACGGCGCAAGTGCAGTTGAAAAAGGTCCCAAAATTGTGAGAACTGGCCAGGCTCTCTTTTAGATTTAAGTGAGTCTTCAAACAAAAAACTGAACTTTAGGTTAAAATGTTAAATCTTCAATAAAAATTACTTTTAACGAAATAGGTGAATTTTTAACCAAGAACAATATTTTTTTTACCAAATAAGACGATTTTTCAACAAAAATAGATGAATTTTTAACTAAAATATTAAAATTTGCAACCAAAAATGGAATATTTATATTTTCAATTAGGAAAATTAATTTTCAATGAAAAAAACTAAGTTTCTACTAAAATAATTAATCTTCAATCAGAAACATTAATTTTCCATCAAGAAAGTCGAATTTTCAAATAAAGATAAGGTGAATTATATATTTTAAATAAAAGGCGTAATAGTACATTTCTTTAGTAAAAAATTAATTTTCGAACGATAAGAACGATTTTTCAACGAAAAAGTTGAATTTCAAATAAAAAAAATATAAATTTTAAAAATTTTCTACCCAATCTTCAAGAAAAAAGATGACTTGGAACTTAAATTTTGACCTTTTGTCTACAAAAAAATAACTTTGTAACAAATTGATTGAAATTCTAACCAAAAAGATAAACATTTTACCAAAAAAGATAAATCTCTAACAAAATGTATTATTTTTTAATCAGAAAGATAAATTTTATACTCAACAAAAATATTTTATGAAAATGATAAATCTTTCGCCAAAAGACTTAATTTTCAAAAACGAACATTCATTTTCTACAAAAAAATAACTTTTTGCAAAATACATTCATTTTTAATCAAATGGTTAACTTTGCATCTAAAAAGGATAACTTTTAAACCAAAAACCGAATAGACTAAGAAGATTAATTTTCTGCAAAAAAAAGACGAATTTACAAGCAAAAAGATTAAGTTTCAACCATAAATATTAATTTTCTACAAAACACTCAAATTTTCAACTAAATAGTTGAATTTTAAACAAAAACAAAATATTCATTTTCAACCAAAAATGGAACATGTTAATTTTTAATTCTGGAAAGTGTTTTCAAACATCAAACAAAGAATTTTCAACAGAATAGTTCACTTTTTAACAAACAAAAATGTTTATCCAAAAAATGAATTTTCCAGGAAATATTCGAATGTTTGAATTTTTTTGAAACAAAACAAGACGAATTTTCAAAAAAATAAATCAATTTTCAACTAAAGAAATACATTTTTGATCAACATTATGTACCTTTTACTCAAGAAAATAAATTTTCAACTACGAACCTTAATATTTTACCCAAAAAATTAACCTTGGACGAATTACATTAATTTTTAACCAAGTAATTGAACTTTCAACTATAAAAGGTCACTTTTCAACAAAATATTATAACCAAGAAGATTAATTTTCTACCAAAAAACACTAAATTTAACTCAAAAACAAATTTTAACTAAATAGTTCAATTTTCCTAACAAGATTATTTTTGTTTGAAAAAAGACGTATTTTAATAAAAATGCCTGAATTTTCATTTAACAATATTAACTTTTAACCACCAAATGGAATAGTTCTATTTCTCAATATTTCTATTTTTATATATTTCATAAAGTTTTGATATGTTGATATATTATGTTATCTTCTTTCTCATTTATTCTTAAAAATTGTAAATTTATAGTGAAATTTGGTTTAAAAATCGCGCGCTTTTTGTCACTTCTGGTTTCGTTTCAATCGAAGCCAATCAAAAAAGTGGGACCTTGTGGCAGAACTCTACCTGGAGGATGTCTACACGATATAAAATGGGCGCTACATTTGACACGTAGACGCTGAGAATTGATGCCTCCTCTATAACTGTATTCAAGAAGTAAATTCGCTTACAATTATTAATATAATAAACTTTAATTATCTTATTTGACAAATTCGAGTATAAAATTTGAGGGAGACTTTATAACTACTTGTATTCAATTACTACAATATACATTTTTAATTAATAACCGAACTATAAATCATTTCTGTTTCAGACTATATTTTTAGTTAATACTGTGAGCGATACGTTACGAATGTTTACCACTTTGCAATTTGAATTTAAATTATTTAAACTTTTACCAATTTTTCTTTCTCCATAGAAGATAAATAATATAAATTAATATATACACATAGAATAAATAATTTCCATTTAATTCTTCAACATATGTATTTTCCTCCAAGACCAAGCCTTGAAAAGAACCTGAAATACAGGTTGAAAAGCGTCGGAAATTTTTTTCGAATTATAATTTTTTTAACCAAAAGAAGTTGTATAGGCCTCAAGGAAAATTATTTCTTAAGGAGGTTGTGTTAAGTAATTTGCTGCAACCAATTTGCAGTGATTTTTTTCTCGACAAAACGAGCTTCTAGGGATTTATTTATATCTTATCACTTGAGCGATATGATTACAAAATAACAGCGATAAGATTTACAATTTCGGACCTATTTCTGCCTTAATATTCTTAAACTAGCATCTGCGTCTTTCCTTAGACTGAGTTATACAGTATAAATAAGAATATTCCCGAGAAACAACCTCGACACCTGTAAAATGAGGGTTGCTTATACTTTGGTCTTAATCCTGATAGTTATCCTTAATTCTCTTGGTAAATATAACACCAGAACATATCTTAATTTTTGTTTAAATTGTTGTTCTCCGTAAATGGCCATTCCTGGATCGTAATCTGCATTCTATTATAACTAATTCAGCCAATCGAAATCCTGAGATTTAAATTTATTTGCACATTTTATCGTTCACTTTCCTATCAAAAGTTTATAATTTAAACTTTATCAAATTTTATTTCCACATAAATATTATAATTTCCTATCAAGAGATTCTTATTCAAAAGCTATCAAATCTTTCGAGAATTTCTCATAAAATTATATCAAGATTGTCATTGAAATTCTAACAAACCTTATGCTTTCTAGACATTTATAAAATACATTTTCAACCTTACAAATTCCACAATGTTTTTTTTTTACAGAAATATCATTAGGTGTACTACCCAAAACAATTGACCTTCTGCAAACATTCGGGACAAGTAACGAAAATGCGGGTAACCAAGGTACGTTCAGTTTAAATAAAAACTGATGACAGAAATAATCTCTTGAATCGGTATCAAGAGCTGAAATGTAATTGTCTCTTTCTTCTTTCAGAGTCAAGTACACATTTCGAAACTTCACTTAATACCGTCTCTATTGCTAGTGCTGCTCGTGGCAGTCCAGCTTCTTCATCCCGCAGACATTCTCCTGCCATTTCTCTTTCTCTTGCCGGACCTTACTCTGCGATCAGGTCATCTTCTCCTGCCGAACCTTCTCATCTTTCAAGGTCTAGGTCTCCTCCTGTCAGATATACGGCTCCATCGAGCAGCATTTTTTCTTCTGATGGACGTATATACGGACTTGACCAACTTGAATTTATCCGGTTCATTCCCTTTAGAAATCCGTACAGGCAATTCGAACTTCGAAGATATACTTTTCCTACGGATAAAACAATCAAAACAATCGCGGAAGATAAATCTTTTCGGCCCGTTCCAACCGGAGAACAAATTGTATTATCTACATTTGATGGCGATGTGTTCGCAATATTGGATATTACCTTTTTTCTTTCTGGAATATATAAACATAATCCTCGGAATAAATGTAGATCACGAGCAAAAATTAATATGCAAAGCAGCCGAATTACGTTACTGACTCGAGAAGAAATTAAGGAAACTCCAGTAGGTCCGAATATCTTAATATTGAATAATTTCAATGTAGAGCATGTACATAACCGTGGTTATTAAGTAAATTTTTAAAAAAACTTATGACGCATATCCTAAAAAACTGTTTATGTATAATATGCTGTTTATGTATAATTGTTATCTGAATGAGATTAAAAATTGTTAACTACTTTTAATCATATATAGAATTCCTTACAACAAAACCAACAATCCAACAAACAAATTTAGACATCCGCTATAAAATTTTTTTATTGTAATTTGAAAAAAGATCCTCTTAAAAAAATTATTTTCTTGAAAAAGAAAAAAAATGTTCAGACAAAAATAACCTTGATTTTCAGCTATGAAAGGGAGAGAATCATTTTTTCGTCGCCGTTTCTACTTAATCAAATTTTTCCTACCTTGATAAGGGTACTCCATGAGTACCGAAAAGTTGGTGAATATTATTTACCATTGTTTTTTTATTTTGTGTTGATAATAATAAAACCGAAAAGAATTAAAAAAGAATTGTAATCCCTTTTAAAAATAAATGTTAAAGAATAAAATAGAAAGAATTTAATTTATATGTCTGTATTAATTGTTATTTTCCTACCATGGAGAAAAAAAAGTGAAACCGCTGAAGACTATGTTGAATTTGATAGTATTGTTTACATTTTTATTTTATTGCTAAAACTGATAAAAGATTAATTAGACTGTAAATTGGAAAAATTGACAACGCGTCATGTACGGTATAACCGAAAAAAGTATTGTTTGAAACAGAAATTATTTATTAAGGAGCTAGATTAGTAATTTTTAATTTTGTTTTTTGTAATTGAATAAAAGTTGTTATCAACTTAAAGACAAATTTTCTCGAGATAATTCCATTTTTATTACATTTTATTTTAGAATTGGGTTGACGAATTTTTGCTAAGTCAAATTATTAAGATATTTACAACGATATCAACCATCCTGTCAGTGATTAGGTAAAGATAAGGTACAGGCATCAGTCAGTGACAATGTTAGTTTTCAAGAGTACGAGATTAGTATGCTAATTATTATCAAAAAGCTAATATTAACTAGAAAGCAAATGATGCATGTTAGTTATTGTAATTCTAGTATAGTTTGTTAACAGTTCATTAATTATGACTTAGGGAAAACAAGATAATTTAAAGAATCAGATACTTTGTCAACGAAAATGGAAATTCATCTGCTCCAATACTAGCACGCGATTTCTTGCTAGAAAATCATTGAAAATGCCTTTTCTATCGTATTGGCGGGTTCTCACCGTATGAAATAGGTGCTGTATTTATTTGATATACGCGTATGGCTATGCTGTCGCATACCTTTACCTTAAAGCGAGACACTGAAGCGTGCCTCTAACAACACACTATCCACAGATATTTGCAAAATTGATAGCCATAAAAGTTGAAGACAACTTAAAAAATTCATAAAAATTAACAGCAGTAACGTTTTTTTGCACTCCAAACATGACAGATTCTCCTCAAAATCCATTTTCCGTGATCCAGTCACTGATGTGTTTCTTTACGAATTCGCTGACCAGTTAAAACTATTGCTCATAATTAATAATCATACAAACCCTTGCCCTCCAGACACCATTCATCGAAACACTAATACACCAAATCATAATTCACCTTCTTATTTTGCCTAATATTTTTTTTATGGACGATAGTGTACAAACTCGTTTGTTCTTACTGAGCACTCTCCATACTTGTAACTCTCCCTACCAGGGATCCCAACTATGGCATGTAGACATACTGCGCATGCGCTACGACGCTTAAGAAGAACACGACGAAACCACCCGTTACCACAACAATAATAAGCCGCGTCATGTTCTTCTTGCGGATGGCTAGCGCAAGCGCAGTATCTCTACATGCCAAGGTCAGTGTCCCGAATCTTGGAAACTTTTTAAACTGCGCTTGCGTCGCGCCGACCAGGCACCGACAACCCAATTGCTCACTGTTTGCGCGCTGAGTTACGGACCATAGGCCCTCTCTTAAGGCCAATTCAGACTAGCCGTTCTCTGTTGCGGTTCGCGGGTCCGGTTCGGCTCTCGGTTGGCCGGTGCAGCTTACACTGCGCCGATTCAGCTTACACGATTGTCATTCTCACGCACGCGCGGTTCATAGATTAAAGTGACGTGAGCGAGAAACAGCTGACAGGCCTCGTGGCTTTAGCGAGTGCTCTCATTGGCTACGGCTGCGTACCGCACGGTCGAAATTAGGGACCCTGTACTAAGAGACACGTCATGGGACCATGTGGTGGGGGAAAATTGAACGGAAGTTGGAGCTAGCGGCAGAAGGCGCGAGGTATTCAAACGCCAATGAATAATACACCTGAATCGTGTATTAAATCGGGTTGGAAAATCGAAGTAATTAATATTTTTGAAGTTAAAAAAATTGACAATAGTAATATTTATGAAATAAAAATTGAATTGAAAACAAAAACAGTATGATGAACACATACACCCAAAAAACACGTAAAAAATGAAAATTTGAAGAATGTAAAGTATGCTTCGTGAACCCACAGGATTAGGAGAAGAAGTTATTCAATAAAAGGAAATAGTTGTAGAAATTCGTACTGTAAATAAATTAATAACCCGCTGTGTAACTCACGTAGTAGGAAAAAATGTAAAAAGGAAAACACTATAGCTATGTGATTATGTGAAGTAAACAATATACGAATGTAAGCGCCAAAAATGGTATGATCGAATTTTCTCTTAAATAAATTAATGTTTCACGAAAAAAGGAATTTTTACCAAAAAAACCGAATCCTCGAAAAAAAGATTAAATTTTAATTAGTAATTTTATTTTTCTACCAAGAATGAAGAATTTTCAACAAAATTCTGAATTTCCAAATACTGTATGAAAGCGGATGAATTTGTTTCCAAATAGTTCAATTTTTAACGAAAAGGGATCGGTTTTAAAACAAAAGGATTAATTTTTCACCAAAACAGAAGAATTAAAAAAATTGAATTCTTAAGTAAAAAAGGTCAATTTTCAATACAAAATATCAATTTTCAAGAAAAATAGTAGAATCAGAATTTCTTTTAAAGAAATTGGTTTTTGACAATCAGAAAGGAATTTTGTTTTAATATCTTAATCCTCAATGAAAAATATTAATTTTAACCAAGAATACTACTTTTCTACAAAAAATTACAAATTTTCTACAAAATCTAGAAAGTTTCAAACAAATATATGATTTTTAACTTAAAAATATCATTTTTTAACCAAAAGTAATATAAGTAGATTTTACCATCAAATAACTTAATTTTAAAATTATATATAGAAATTTGAAGAAAATAGTAGAATTTTCAATCAAAAAGGTTGGTTTTAAACTGAAAAAGATGAATCTTCAATTATGAACTTAATATTCAACGAAAAAATGGGATGGTTCAGTTTTTAATTTAAAAAATAATTTTCAATTTAAAGAAGTGTAATTAAAAAAAAATAAATCTGAGTTCTCTGCCAAACAGATTGTAATTAAAAACATCTATAAATTTTGAACCAAAAATGGCAAGTTAAATTTTCAATTCAATAAATTAATTTTGAAAAAATAAGAATTGTCCAAAAAAGGGTTAAATCCTCAATCAGCAAGGTGAATTTTCAAACAAGAAGATTAATTTTCTACTCAAAAAGACGAATTTCTAACAAAATCCATACATTTTTAAACAATTAGTTAGTTTTTCAACTAAAAAAGATCACACTTTATTTAAAAAATTTAATTTTCTACAAAAAATGTCATAGTTGAATTTTGTATTAAAAAAATTAAATTTCACCAAAAAAACCAGTTAGAAGAATTATTTCAATGGAGATCGAATCCATTTAACATTAGGCAGGTTCTGCACTTCAAGTCGCTGAATCAATCGAACACAAAAGACGAATTTTCAACTAATTACTTGATTTTTAAACTATAAGGGAACAGTTTTTAAAAATTGTTTGTTGAAAATGTTCAAAAATTTAGTAGAATTTTTTTCTGATTTGACTGAAAATGTTTCTTCGTTAAAAACTCATCTCTCTGTGTAGAAACTTGATTTTCGTAGTGCACGTGAACACAATAAAAATGTACCCCTTTTGGTTGAAAATTCAACTATTTTTTGGAGAACTTGCCTTTTTGGGTTAAAAACTCAACAATTTTGTATATATTTTTCTTTTTTCTTTGTTCGTCATAGAGCTTTGAGCTCGATAATATATGCATATATACATCTACAATTGTAATTTGGTAGTTCTGAATTATCTTCTGTTGAAGCTCCTTTATTGAGGACTCAACTATTTTGTTTAAAATTGGTCTTTTTTGTTTCCATTTAACTATTTGGTTAAATGTTAAACTACTTGAGTAAAAATGGATCTTTTTTGGGTTCAATACTCATCATTTTAGTTGAAAATTTAATTCTTTTGTTGAAAATTAATCTTTTTGTTGAACATTCCTGTAATTGTTTTAAGATGGAGCGACCTTTTACAAATTAATTTTTTGCTGAAGATTCATTCTTTGAGTTTAAAACTTATCTCTGGTTAAAAATTAAAAAATTTTCTTAAAATGCACTTTTTGGTTCAATTGAGCCGTTGTTGTTTTAAAATAATCATATTTTTCAGTTTTTGGTAGAAAATTTATATACTTATTTAAAAGTTTAACTATTTCGTTAAAATGTTATGTTTTTGGATGAAAAAGTAACTATTTGGTTGAAAATTCGTTAATTTTTTAAACTGAAAATTAAACTTTTTCATATTCAGTGTAAACGGTTTTGTTAAAAATTTGACTGTTTAATTAAAGATTTGCATTTACAACCGAATAGTTTAACTTTTAACCAAATAGTTTAATTCTAAACCTACAAATATAAATTTTAAACTGAATGGCTTGATTTTCAAACAAAGAAGATTAATCTTTAACCTTGAATCTTAAACTTTCAAGATCTTACGAATAAATAAGTATTTTAAATGTTTTAGACATAATACACGATCCTTAAATAAACTCATTAAACCTGATTGCACTATTCGCATACCGAAGCGCAAAGCTGTAGTAAATTTTGGTTTGTATCTTGATATGAAACCGAAGTATCTCTTCTCGCTTGACCAATCCGCAGTCAGCTGCCCAGGTGGCGCGTTCCTTACTACAGGGTCCCTAGTTGAAATTAGAATCGAACCTAAATGCTCGAAACGAACCGGAACCGGAACCGGAACCGAGTACTTGCTGATTGGCCGAGAGTCAGACCAGACAGGGAACTGCAACCCAGAACGGCTAGTTTGAATTGGCCTTCAGCCCCCCCCCCTGTAAAGGACCGTAACCAAATATTTCGACCCCCCCCCCCCCTCTTACTGAACGTAATTTTTAGTCTCCTGAAATATTTTGCTAATTATTGTTAGTAATGTTAGTAAGTGTCCGAGATACTCATTTTCAAAATTCCCTGATTTTTCCTTGACGAATTTTTCATTTTCTTTGATCATTAAAATTTAAAAATAAACACTTTAATCTTGTAATAATTTTAACCTAGAATTTTTTATAAACGGAATATGACCTATTTTAGATACCAATTTAAAATGTTCAAATTTATTAATTTATTTCAAACAAAAAGATCTCTTTTCTACTATAAAAAATGGGTTTTATCACAAAATACTTGAATTTAAAAACAAGATAATTAAATTTCTCACATCATATTTAAATTTTCAACTTACAAAGATAGACTCCTAACAAAAATTTGAGAGGAAAAAGAAGAATTTGAATCAACATTATGAATTTTTTCTTCAAAAAGATAAATTTTTAATGAAATGTTTGAAACTGTAAACAAAAAGATTAATTCTAAACGAAAATTTTTACTTTTCCAAAATCAATTTTTAAACAAATAGTTGAATTTCCAACCATAAAACCAAAATACATGAATTTTTAAATAAATATTTGAATTTTTAACTAAAGAAAAGATTAGTTTTCCGCTAAAAATTGAATATGTTAATTTTTAGTTATGGACATTTTTTCAACCAACAAACCAAGAGTTTTTAATACAATAGTTTAATTTTTAACAAATATAAAAAATTTATGTGAAAAATGATTTTTCCACGAAGTAGTTGGATTTTCAATCAAAGGAATACATTTGTAATCAAGAATATTAATGTTCAGCTAAAAAAAATAAATTTTGAACTAAAAATAAAAGTTTAATTTTTAACGTAAAAAAATTATTTTTATTCCAAAAAACGAATTTTTAACAGAATATATCAATGTTTAACCAACAATACTCATTTTTTCCTAAAAAGATGAATTTTCATAAAAATAAATGAATTTTGAAAGGAATCTGTTATATCAGCAGAGATGGTAACCTTACCGACAGTAGATCATGCCTTCAAACCAATGAACTGAACAAGTAACTTTTGAACACAAAATAGATTTTTTTCTAACTATTTATATTTTTATATATGTCATACATTTTTGATATGTTTATATTTCATGTTATTTTCTTCCTCATTTTAATCTTAAAAATTTGTAATTTATTATAAAATATGGTTTGAAAGTGGCACATAAGAGGTTTATTTTGGGGTGGGTTGCACGTACGCTAGAGGGATGAATTAAAAAAAAATGAATTAGACTTTTTTTAATTGTTGAAAAAATTAATGTAAAAAACTTTAATTTAACTTGTAACTATTTAAGAATTTGATAATCGCGTTTGAACTATAATGCTTTTTGTTTTAAAATACCAAATTTTGATGTCAAACGCGCGAATAACATCAAATTATAGAAATCTTCCCATTCTCGTTGAGATCACAATAATTTTTTAATAGAATCTTTTAGCATAAAACGCTAATCCCAGCTCAGATTTTTTTAAAATCATAAAGCTTTTAAATTTAATTACTTGTTTTAAAAAAAAATTGCAAAAAACCCAGGGTGAACGCTTTATTGGGAAGCATAAACCCCGCTAATGTTTTAAAGGTCCTAGACGAGTGATCATGCAAAATCTGCCCCAGCATGTATGAATTTGAAATTCCTATTATACATTGGCATTTATATGAAGCAAAATTTGTTCCAATGATAACCTCAAAACTTAATTTTTTTGAGAAATTATGAAGATCAAATGAAAAATAAAAAAGTGCGTTTTCTCTTAAACGGCTTGACTAATTTTTAAGAGCAAAATATATATTGCACATACTAATAAGTTTATTACAAAAAATTAACAAATTAAAAAAAAAAATCACAGCTAAAGAAATATTTAAATTTTTTCCACACAATTTAAGGTTATGTTCTAGAGTGCCCATAGACATATTTTACATAAGCATTTTTTAGAGTACTCTTCAAAGTTTGTTTTAAAAAGTTACTTAACCATCATTGCTATTCACATGCTTTACTTTGAACATATTTAATAAGAATAGTTTCGGGCCGACTGGAGTTTCCTTAACTTCATCTCGGGTCAATATAGAAATTGCGCCACTCTCCATGTTGATTTTTACTCTTGATTTATTTTGAATTTGAGGATTATGTGTATATATTCCAGTAAGAACATTAGTGCTGTCCAATATTGCAAAGACGCCCCTTATCAAATGTTGATAATACAATTTGTTCTCCGGTTGGTACGGGCCGATAGACTTTCCGTTCTGCGAGTATTTTAATTGGTTTATCTACAGGAAAAGTGTATCTTCGAAGTTGAAATTTCCGTTGTGGATTTTTATAGGGTGTAAACCGAATAAATTGAAGTTGATCAAGTCCATATACATGTCTATCAGAAGAATAAAATCTGGCAGGTAAAGCTGTATACCTGGAAGAAGGAGACCTTGATCTTAAATGACGAGAAGGTTCGGTAGAAGAAGATGACCTGATCGTCGAATGAGGCCTGGCAGGACGTAGAAAACTGACAGGAGAATGTTGTCTGCGAAATAAAAAAGATGGACTGCCACGAGCAGCACCAGGAATAGGGGCGCTATTAGGTGAATAGTCGAACTGTGTACTTAGTTCTGCAAGAAGAAACAGACGATTACATTTTTTAAATGACGAATGTATTCTGCATAAAGAATAACAATAAGAATAATAATAAATGGCTCAGTTGGTTAGACACTCGGACTTTAACTTAGAGGTCCGGGGTTCGATCCCTGAGCCGGTACCTCTAGAAATTTTTCAATGTACCTTTACCGAGGTTCTGGTGGTTCGGAACCCACCTTAAGCTGTAGGTCCCCCCATCGTGTACTTGACTGCAACCCAGTCCGTCAATGATGGGGTAAAAACCAGACTTTGTCCAATATGTTTGGGCAGACTGCTCTCATCAGATCACTTGATTGCATTATAAAAATGCGTCCGTGACTGATGATATATACCGGGACAGTCCAATGCGTTATTTATCCCAAAATTTGCTAAAAGGTCCATTGTTTTGATGGGCATACCTGATGATATTTCTGTGAAAAGACAAAAACGATTGCGGAATTTGTTATGTTAAAATCAGCCACCTGTCACTGAGAGTTGAAAATGGCCCATGTGTTCAAAACGGACATGCGGCGGCGCTAGTATTAACTTTGTTCTAGTTGTTTTGACTGTTATTTGCCTTTTGTCATATATAGCTGTTTAAAATTCTTTAAAATGTATGAAGAAAACGGTTTATTTTTAATTAATTAAAAATACAAAATTATTTGAATATTTCTGTATACAAATAATTCTTTATGATATTATTTTGCCGCTGCTCTCCTAGGACAATTTATAGTGAATGCCAAGATCGAACTCGGAAAAATGCCACATACAATTGTCCATGATTAAATACATGTTTATGAAGATCTAACCCAATAGTATCGAAAGTTTGTCCTTCACAGTACAATGGAAACGATGTATAAAAACAATGTCCCCTGACTTACCACCTATAAAAATGCGACATCGTAGAAGATTATTTTCAAATGTGTACCATTACATAGACCTTCGTTAATAAAACTATTACGAATTAGCATAACAATACAATTATTTCTGGATCGTAATTCATGAGAAGGAAGGGTCGGTGGATTAAATGTGTTGAAGTATTCTAAGAGTATTGCCTCAGTTATATCATCTCGATTGTCACAATTTTTTAAACTATCTACACTTGTATCAATTCGTTCTGTTGTTTTCTCCAATAGCTCCACGCTTCTGTGATTTATTTCTTCTACATCAACATTTCGTGCTGATAATATAGCTTTCTTTGCTGGATCTCCAAATTTTCGATCCGTAATAAGTTTATGAAACATTTTCTGTACTATATCATCGGTTCTAGTAGCTACACATTTTTTGGAGCTATTAAGTAATTCTCATTGTCATTGAAAGTACCATCTCCACAGACAATAAATACTTTTCAAATTCTGCTTCTTGTGGTAAAGTACTCATATTTTCTGTTAGTGAGAATGCAGAGACTTCTTTTCAAAGTCAACTAAATTTAATGGATAAATTTACTAATTCGCTGCGAGTACAGTGAAAGGAACCTCCTGGTTAAAATGTACACTAGAACTCCAAACATACGAGATTGAAAGTGGATCCCACATCTGCGACTTTTACATTTTGGAAGAAATGCGTGTATCTTTGGAGTCCGAGTGTATTTGATAAAAGACTGTAAATTCTGTAAAGATAAGATTTTATACCGTTTCTATAAAAAACTGTGGATGAAAAAGTATAATATTTCTGTACGTATATAATTTGATTATATTTTCGTAATTCCAAAACATGATTTGATCAAAATCTGGTGTGAATAAGATTTAATAGAGTTTAAATGAGAAACTTATGACATAAAATTAAGTAATCCAATGTGCTGGTAGATTTTAATTTTAGAAATTCGCTAGTTTTTGTTCGATAGGTTGAAGTGCAGATTACAGCTAAGAAATTTTTAGTCACGAACAGTTTAAAAAACTTTCAAAAGTTGGGAATATGCTTTATTACTATATTCACCAATAGAACTAAGGATGAGATTCGCGGTTAACACCAGAGAATAAAAGATACTCATTTTTTGCAATTAGAGGGAAAACTAATTTGTACACTTTTAAAGAATTTGTTTACTAATGTATCTAATTAATATTCTGGTGTTTTATTAGATTGTATATCATATTACAGATATGGTATCTCGATCCAAAGCTCATACATAATAAGCCCCGAGTATCCTTCTGAGATATTCATGTGTATGTTCCATAATTAATTGAAATGGAAGAAATTTGATTACCTGAATAGATGCTAGTTTAGAAATAATGAATTAGAAAGTTGTATAAATAATATTTGATTCTTACCGCCGTTATTTTATATTCTTATCGCTCCAGTGCTGAAACTTATATAAATACCTAGAAACTGAATTTCTGGGAAAAAAATACTACAAATTCGCTAAAACCAATGGCTGAAAACTAGTTTCTAAATGTTTCAAATCACTAACAGATTTTCGTTTAAAGACTGACACAAGCTACATTTCTCAGAAACTTGAAGTCTTCTTCAAAACCTTATGATTCTATACCAAAATTGGTTAAAAATATCCTCATTTTTAGTAAAAAGAAATAACATAAAACATCCGTAATCTTTAAAAAAGTTTATCGGATAATTTGGAAGTTATAATTGAACAGCTCAAGGTTATTAAAAACCATAAGTGGTTCTTAATTTGCAGATGTAATACCGGAAACGATATAATGGTCATCCGTGGGATATCGTTACACCATATTCTTTATAGAGGATAAACTCATTTTTAGTAAATGTATAAGTA
>NC_046664.1:84159102-84187542 GCF_010883055.1 Belonocnema kinseyi | reverse complement strand
CAGAAACCCTTGGTACAAGGACCCTCTATCCGCAACCCGAGGACGCGTTCGGTGGCTTTGTCATAGGCCCTTCGGTTTGATTCTAGAGGAATCAAAACCGAATCAAACCGAAAGATTATCGAATCTAGCGACTACAATTTATTGTTGATTTTGAATGGGCCCAAAGACATGACATCATTCAAGTAATAGAATTGGTATTGTTCGGAGGAATGAAGTATCTTCGAAGTTCAAATAGCTGGTTCTGATTCTCGTTAAGAATTAACGGAATAAATTGAAATCGGTCAAGTTGGATAATTTAGGAGGAGGACATCTGGACCTGACACGAAGAGGTAGCCTGGCAGAAGAATGCAATGTTTCAAATCTTCTGGTATATCATAAACTCCTCACGGGAAAATTCCGATGAGAGGCGGAGAATTCTGATAAGAAATTTATTAAATGCTGACGAGCAAGTGTCAGGCACCATTAATCAGTATGGCTCCTGCGAGGAAACTCTCTGGCATAAATTCCATAAATATGGTTTTCACAACTACAAAAAATAGATAAATAAGGCACAACTACGACTGTGGTTCCCACAGTAGAATAGCTATTTATAATACACACTTTGGCATAATGTTGTTTCGCTTTAACCACGCATCATTCAAAGGTGGTAAAAATGTATCTGCAAGCGTATGGCTGTAGCAGCGATGTCATTTCAAACTAAGAACGCGCATATAACATGCCCGAAGAAACATATTGGATAATTGTTTATTCCGTGCAAGGGAAGGTTTTATTGTGTTTTATGTACAGAATTTAATACAATTTCATATACCATTGCAGCAATATTCCACAAGAACAGAAAAAGCTTTACGCACTTGTGCTAAGGGCTAATAATTTAGAAAACTTTTGCACTCAGTAAGGAATTTAGTTTAAGAACGCCCATTTCATAGTAATTAATAATTATTTTGTATTAACTGTTTTTCCCTTGTACATTTGACACTATTTTGGATTCCCTCAGCTAAAGCCTAGATCAAATTGGTGTTTATTATGGATAAACTCAAGTAGAGTTTGTAAAGTAATAAAAACTAGGAAATCATGTGGATTGCGTCAGGGAAATTGTTATTTGCTAAAAGGTTTAAAAAGTTTGTTAAATAATTTGTATATTATTTTAATATATTTACTAATCAAATAAAGGATCAGTATTAGGATGAATACCAGAGTATAAGCGACCTCTATTTTTTACAATTAAGGGAAAAACTGATGAATAAAGATTGTGGTATCTAATAGATATTGTAACGCTTTATTAGTGTATATTTGTGTCATTTTTATCGTTCTCTTATTGATTTTAAGCAGTCAACTTGTACTTCTGAAATACTAATATTTATATTTCAAAAATCGGTCATAACAAAAACATTTGATTATATTAATCGCATCTAGTTTGGGAAAATAAAGCGATTGTTTTGCATAGCACTCCTATGCAAATCTTAAACTTAACCAGAAATCTATTGACATTAAGACTGCGTATCATAACAAAAACCGCGCTTTGTTTAAAAAAATGTATTTTGAATGAAATTATACTCCAACAAAGGAAGTGAGCTATTTCACTTTACACAGAGTTTTAGTTTTAAGATAGCGTTCGTTATAAATTATTATTATTTTTTATTATTATTATTATTTTGGAAAAGAAAACCTTGGGAACCATAAGACATTGATGTTTTATTATTATTTGTGATCGCAAGTTACTTGTCATATTTTTAAATGGTTTCAGATCACAAACATTTCGTTCTAGTTCTACATTTTTTTTATTTGTTTGGATGGCTTGGATAATTGGCGTTTATATTCAGTACTTTAAAACTATTCAAGATTGGGCGAAGCTTGCCTACTGGAGAGTCCTTCATTTCATCTGTGGTCAATGCCGTAATTTTGCCACTTTCTATGTTTATTTTAGCCCGTCGTTTGCTTCCAATGTGAGAATCATATGTATATATTCCAGCAAGATAGTTACGTGTCTCCAGAATTGCAAAGATATCACCAGCAAGCGTTGACAATACAATTTGTTCTTGGACTGGCATAGGTGCATAGTGATTCGGTCCTTCCAGTACTAAAATTCGTTTATTCGCTCGAAAAGTGTATCTTCGAAGTCTGAATATCTGGTTCGGATTCCTTTTCGGAATCATATGAATAAACTGAAGTTGGTCAAGTCTATATCCAAATCCATCAGAAGAAGGAAGCATGTTAGGTGGAGCGGTGCACCTCGAAGGAGGAGACCTGGACCTGATACGAATATATGGCTCAACAGGAGGAAGTGACCTGTGAGAAGAATGTTGTTTGTCAGAAGAAAAATTAGAAAAAATATAATCGAACGAAATTTTAACAATCCAAAAATGTAAGGGAATTTAAGAAAATTCGATGAAGTTCAAAATGATGTCTATGATTGAGTAGTAGCCGTAGGAATAACGGTAGACTATATTTTTCTTATATATACACTAAAACATTAAATAAAGTGATGTAACGATACATAATTTCTTTAAAAAAATATCTTACCGATCATTGTGGTTTACATGATGTACTTGGAAATTATTTAAGATTAAACGAAGGTGCCCCACTGGAGTTTCCTCGATTTCATCAGGGGTCAATAAGTTTATCGTGCCGCTCTCCATGTTTATTTTTGCACGAGCATTATGGCGAACTCGAGGATTACGTGTATATATTCCAGCAAGAACATAACTACTCTCCAATATTGCAAAGACGTCACCACCGAATGTTGATAATACAATTTGTTGTTGGGTTGGCGTGGGCCCAAAGCGACCCGGTCCTGTTATTACCTTAAGTGAAGTATGCGCAGAAAAAGTGTATCGTCGAAGTTGGAACTGCTGGTTCGTATTCTTATAGGGAATGAGCCGAATATATTTAAGTTGGTCAAGTCCAAATCCATGTCCATCAGAAGAAGGAAGCCTGGTAGGTGGTTCTGTTCTGTATCTGGGCAGGATACACCTGGTTTTGACAGAAACAGAAGGTTCGGCTGGACGCAAAGACATGATCGGAGAATTTGGTCTGGCAGGAGAAGAAGAACCGGCAGGAGGATGTTGTCTGTCAGGAGAAGAAGATAAGCCGCCACGAGGAACAAAAGGAATAGGAGCGCCATTAGGTAAGCATTCGAACTGTAAACTTAACTCTGCAAGAGAAAACAAACGTTTAGAATTTTTAGCAGAGAAAATCATCTTGTATTAATAATAATTTGCACTAGTACCCAGATAATACATTCTGTTTGTATAATGAAGTTGGTTTGTAGTGAAGCATTTGTAATTTCATTATTTTATTTTTGGATTAGTTGTTTGTCAGGGCGTAACACTTAATTTCATTTTGACATTGCAATAGTATTTTCAAAATCAAAGATATTGGTACACCTAAAAAATTTTAATAATACACCCGTAGGCAGGAATTGTATACCTTCATGAATGTGGTCTCTCATAAATGTCATATTTCAAAGTTAGTAGTTAGAGATGGTTTTGATTTTTTTATCACAAATTTTTTAAAGCTGTTCATTTTATTGATTGAACTTGAAAAAACGTGACTGTGAAAGGAAATCATGTTCAATTTAAAATATATGAAATTTGTTGAGATCAATTATGAATTTTTTTGAGATCAATTGTAATTGTTCGAATTTTTACAACAAAATGAACTTAATAATGGAAAACTAATATTTTTCAAATAATCAAGACAAAATTTTCCACCAGGAGGTAAAAATTAGAAAAACCATAATTTATTTGATTACCGTATATTATCAGCTTCGCCATGAGTTCAACTTAAAATATCGGAAAAAGTTTCATACAACAAAACCTTGGACTTTGGAACCTCTCTGATAGTAAATATTTCGAGAGGAATTTGATGGAAATTTAAAAAATTCGTAAGCGAGAATTTAATATATGAATAGTCGACTGAGGAACTAAGAAATGGTCGTCTACATTTTTAAATCTTCCTACAGCTTGAATAACTATTCTTAATAATATATTTTTAGTAAAAATTAATTTTTATTTCGAACAAATTCAGATAGTTTAGAAAATAACAGAAATTGGAATATAACGGAGATCGTGACGGAGAAATTGTTATTTGTTAAAAGCTTAAAAAAATTCTTAAAATTAAAGATATAGAATGGAATTTTATTTACCAATAGAATTAAGAATCGCCGTCAAGATAAAGACCAGAGTATAAACGAACCTCATTTTTCGCAATTAGGTGGCTAACTGATTTATATATTATTCATGAATTTGGTGAACAGTGTATCTAAATATTACCGTGCTGTTTATTTAGTGATAGCTTGTCTTTCTCGAAGAATCGTGTTTATATTAATTGCCGTATTATCACATAGTATTACGTATTCTTATTACCTTGATTTATTATTCTCATCGCAAAAGTGTTATTTCTTGAATAAATACATTGAAGCTTATTCTCTGTGGAAAAAACCGTCTGCAAATTTGCATCATTTGATTTAAGAATATTGTTTTTTAATGTTTAAGATGATAAGCAAATAATAAAAAAAATAAAATATAAAGAAATAATAATATTTAAAATTACTTTGGTTATTTGCACCAAGTACATTTACGTTTTGGAAAATATAATTAAATAAATTTTTCCCGCGTCATGCCCAGCTGAAAATTCCTGTAATAGGAACCTCCAAGGTTCCTGCACATGTTCCTGTACACGAACCTCTAGACAAATCTGTCAATCGACCAGACTACTAATTTGATTCCTTCACATTAGAGAATTTCCGGAATTTTAAAATTCAACAGTGTTTAACTAGCAATGTTTGAATAACACGAGCCTACGGGAAAGAATTATTTCCTACGGATCAGCAAATTAAAAGCTGTAAAAATTTCTACATATAGTTAAGGTCCTTATAAACGTAATAAAACTTGGCGTCTATGAAAATATTAAAATTACGAAAATAAGATTTTTTCAAGCATATTTTATGAACTAGAATTAGTCATTTATTAAGTCATCTAACTCGTTTTAATAACCTTGCGGACGCTTGGTATTAAAAATGTCTTGTCATACATTTTTAATAGATTTAATGCAATAATATGCAAATTATTATAGGGAAATAACATAGAAAAAACAAAAAATAAACTTTACATCTAATTCCGACGAAAGATTCTTTGCAACAAAAATTAACTTCACAGGATAAACTTTACACAAATATCGGTTAAACTTTCTTTTGTTTTTTCATGATAAACACATGTATTTTGAAAGACGCGAAGTTGGCTGAACATTTTTTTTAGTTCTGCATTTGTTTAATTGATTGGATTACGTGCTTAATTGTAGCCTACATGCTGTACTTTCAAATTTTTTAAAATTGGGCTTTCAATGTTTATTTTTGCCCGCGCATTATGTTGAACGCGACCACTATATGTGTATATTCCAGCAAGAACAAAACTACTCTTCAATATTTCAAGGGCGTCACCATCGAATGTTGATAATACAATTTGTTCTAGGGTTGGCATAGGCCCAAAGAGACCCGGTCCTGTAATTATCTTAAGTGGAGTATACGCAGAAAAAGTGTATTTTCCAAGTTCAAACCGCCGGCTCGGATTCTTATTAGGAATAAGCCGAATAAATTCAAGTTGGTCAAGTCCAAATCCACGCCCATCAGCAGAAGGAAGCCGGATAGGTGAACCTGGATCTGTCACGGAAAGAGCGTTCAGCTGGAGGTAAAGACATGTTCGGAGAATGCAGTCTGAGTGGAGATGAAGAACCGGGAGAAGCATGTTGACTTTTAGAAGAAGTTTTCGAAAGAGACCATTTAGACTGTAAACTTAACTCTGCAAGAAGAAACAAACGATTAAGGCGAAGACCCCAGTTAGTTATACTGTTAGTTTTCAAGAGTACAATATTTAGCTTTTCAATATTGCATATGCTTCAATCACGAGTTTTTTTTGTAATTATAAGTTAAGTAGTTGTTCTATAATACTAAAAGCATGATGGCAGCAATCTCTGAATTGCTACTTAATAATGATTGATGTTTTGTGTACTTCATACGAGTGGAAGTGTTAGTGACACCTGTGATACACTGCTTTGGATATTATTCTCCGGACATATTTATACTATATGCAATTTAGTATTGAAGCATGCTACTGTTTACGAATCCTTCATATACGTTTTGATTTCAACTGAATTTCTTAATAATAAAGAAATTAATCCGGGGTGTCACTAACTGGGGTCTACACCTTACATTTTATTGAATGTCGAATGTTTTCACATTAATAATAATAATAATAATAATAATAATAATAATTGGGAGTCTCGGTGGCTCAGTTGGTTAGACACTCGGACTTCACCTCCGAGGTCCGGGGTTCGATCCCTGAGCCGGTACCTCTAGAAATTTTTCAATGTACCTTTACCGAGGTTCTGGGGGTTCGGAACCCACCTTAAGCTGTAGGTCCCCCCATCGTGTACTTGACTGCAACCCAGTCCGTCAATGATGGGGTGAAAACTAGGCTTTGTCCAATATGTCTGGGCAGACTGCTCTCATCAGATCACTTGATTGCATTATAAAAATGCATCCGTGACTGATGATACATATCGGGACAACCCCGTGCAAAATGATCAAATATAAATCCAACTAACCAAAAATGCCTTCGACATGTTGGGCAGTATTAGCCTGTGACAACATTTCAATACGGAAATGTTTTTTAATAATGTATACGAGTACCCAGCTAACACTTTCTGTTCGTATGATGAAGTTGGTTTGTAGTGATGGTTTTCACATTGTATGAATGTTTAAACTGTAAATCCTATCAATTTATAAAGATAATTTAAATTCTAATAGAATGCTTTAATAAAAAAATTGGAAACTAATAGTTTTTAATAATTAAAAGAAATGTTGCCCCCTAAGGATAAAAATTTTTAAAAAAGTGAAATTTATTATTTCATTTTCAATTGTGAACTTTAAATATTAATTTTTCCAGGAATGATTAGGATAAAATATTAACGCAGGCGACGAACCTTTGATTTTTAGCTTCGCTATATATTTAACATAAGATATCGGAACAAGTTTAATAGAATAAAACCTTGGATTTTGACGTTTTTCTGAGAAGAATAGATTATACCGTTAATGACCTTGAATTTCAAAATTTAAGTCAGTAAGCTATAGATGTTAATTTAAATTAATTGATTAAAATTTTATCGTTAGGTAGAATTTGACAGAAATTTTCAAAGCTTATAAGAGATTATTTAATGCATGTTCTGCAAAGATTAGATTTGATCGATTTTCAATGAGAAACTTTTTATAGAACATTCAACGATTGCGCAAAGTATGAAATTTGATAGACTTTATTGGCAGGTTTGGAACAGAAATAGTCGAACAAATAGTTAAGTCTTCCGACAGCTTGACTTGCTATTCCTAATAATTCACTATAAATTTTCTGTGACCTACTTTGGGATATTTCAATTCTCAGAATAAATTTGTTGACATTTCGGACCAACTCAGATATTTTGGAAAATATTTGTGGAAAGCCTAAAAAAGTTATTGAAATTATATGTATAGAATCGCATTTTATTTACCAATAGAATTAAGAATCACTGTCACAATAAAGACCAGAGTATAAACGCTCTTCATTTTTCGCAATTAGGTGGCGAACTGATGTATACGTTAATAAGAAATTTAGTTAACAGTGTATCTAATTAGTACTCTGAGGGTTTTTTGTAGTGTTAGCTTGTATTTCTCGGTGAATTATTTTTATATTTATTGCCATGTTCGCAAATAGCTCCACGTATTCTAATTTCATTCATTGATCATTCGTATCGCTAAATTATTACAATTTAAATGAATATTTAGTAACTTATTTTCTGTGGAAAAGAACTGTCTAAGAATTTGACTCATCCAATTCTTGAAAACTGTTTTTTCAATGTCTAAAATGATAAACGAATCATTAAAAAAATAATAAGCAAATAAAAGTATTTTAATTCATTTTAATTATTTTCATAAGGCATATTTCGATTCTGGAAAATACAATTAAATACTTTTATCCTGTGTCACACTCAGCTGAAAATCCTATAATAGGAACCTAGAAGGATGCTGTCCATTTTCCTGTACACGAACTTGCAAACGAATCTATTAATAAAATAGATAACTACTATTTTTAATGCTTAGATAATTTTCAATTGAGAGCGTTTGAAAATAAATAATTCTGATTTCTTAGCATTAGTGGATTTCTAGGCATTTCAAATTGAACAATTTAAAAAATTTCAATTGTTAAATTGTATACGTAATTTCCCAAAATAAAAAAGATATGTGGTTGACAATTGAAAAAATATTACTAGTTAAAATAAAACTGCGTGTGACTAAAAATGTTTTATTAATACGGGCCTACTGATAAGAATTATCTCCTACTGATCAGAAAATTAAAAGCTGTAAAAATGTACGGAATTTATGAAAATATTAAAATTACAAAAATAAGATTATTTCAATCCTATTTTAATGACTAGAAATAAGAATTCAATAAATTATTTAGGTGCTTGTATTTACTTCTAGTTTTACAATAAACTCCAAGTTTAGAAATATTTAAATTTAAATGGTTTTAAAAATAAATATCAAGCCAGTAATATTTCAAATTTGAGTTAAATTCTTTTTATTTTATGCGTGTTTTTTAAACTATTTTAAAATAATCTGGAAAAACGTAGAATTTGTCAATCGATATTTTGCCACATTCCTGGTATAATGAATTAACCCCTAAACTCAAGTGGTGGAATGAAGGCTGGTTTTACATTATCTAAATGTTGAATATATTTTTCGAACCTTGTAACATAGAAAAATTATTATAGGCAAACAACAGCAGAACTTTTTTTATTTGTTTCCGAAATAGACTTTCTCCAGCATTGATGTTGGATTGAAGCATTGGGAACTATAGTAAATTGAATTTTTGTTATTATTCATAAATAATTTTTTTAATTTTACGTTTCTCTGAATTGATTGTATGACTTGGGAACTTTATTTTATATTTATACCAATAAAATTACGAATTAGTATTAGGGTAACTACTAAAGTATATGCGATCTCCATTTTTTGCAATGAAGAAAAAAGCTGATAAAAAATGAAGAATTTGCTGTCTAATAGATATATTAGCGCTTTATTACAGTATATGCGCGCCATCCTTATTATTCTATTATTGATTTTACACCGCAAACTTGTCCTTCTCATATACTATTATTTATATTTCATAAATCAGTCATAATAAAAAATTTTATTGTCTTATTCGGATCTACTTTAAGAAAATAAAGCAATTGTTTCGCATAGCACTCCGATGAACATCTGAAACATAACCAAAAATTGGCTAAGTTTTCTTGACAAAATATCATTTGTTAAAAAAATTGCGTCTAATCGATATTTTCATTTTTATGGCTTTTATTTCTAATGCTTATAGTGGGAATAATAAGACCGCAGTAAATACCGGAGATGTTTTTCATCTGAAGCTAGATAAAAAAGTTCAAACAATTGACAAAACTTAAATATCCGACGACGGATAATGTTTCTCTTGAGACGGATTCACAACTTCATTCGTCACTTTGCAAATAGTTGGAAACTATAATTTTTATTCATAAAAGGATGAAAGAATAGTTTGAAAAGTAAAACCTTATGAACCATGAGACATGGCATTTTTATTATTATTTGTGATCACAAGTGACTTGTAATATTTTTGAATGGTTTTGGATTACAAACATTTCTTTTGAGTTCTACTTTTTTCTAATTGATTGTATGACTTGAATGATTGTCGTTTACATTCTGTACTCTAAAATTATTTAAGATTGGGCGAAGACGGCCGACTGGAGTGTCCTTCATTTCATCTGGGGTCAATGCTGTCATTGTTCCTTTTCGCATGTTCCTTTTTATCCGTTTTCTGACACCACCGCGAGAATTATATGTATATATTCCAGCAAGATATTTACTACTCTCCAATATTGCAAAGATGTCACTCGAAGGTGTTACTAATACGATTTGATCTTGGGTTGACATAGGCACATAGTAATTTGGCCTTTCAAGTAATAAAATTTGATTATCCGCTGGAAAAGTATATTTTTGAAGATAGAACACCTGGTTCGGATTCCTTTTGGGAATGAGTCGAATAAACTGAAGTTGGTCGAGTGCATATCCAGATCCGTCAGAAGATGGAAGCCTAGTAGGTAGAGCAATACACCTGCGCGGAGGGGAAAAGGACCTGACAGGAAGAGTTGGCAGCCACAAGGAACACCATGAAAAAGAAAGCCATTAAATAAACAGATGTTCAGCAGAAATGATTACGAAATTGTCGAGAACAAGATCATTGATCAAATCTTTAAAGAAATTGAAACAACTTTTTTAACTTAGGATAAATTAATAATCATTCAGAGTGAATTCCAAATGAATTAAAATATATTGTTAGTCATTAAAAAATTTGTGAATAGAAATCCTCGGACCTTTTGTTTTAGTTCTAAAAAAAGCAGTTCAAGTAATATTTCTATTTAAAAAGCTGCTTTAGCGACCTTATCTGACATGAATAACTTAATTGGCTTTCGTTAATATTTTACTCACGCATCTCTGTGGTTAACATGCTCTACTCTGAAAGAATGTGAAATGACGCGATTGTTCCCTACCGGAGTTTCCTCGATTTCTTTTTGGGTCAGTAGTGTGATCTTCCCGCTTTGCATGTTTATTTTTATCCGCCCTCTGCTGTTGGTGCGATACTTTTGTATATATATTCCAGCAAGAATATTGCTACTCGACAGTATTGCAAAAACGTCTTCATCAGATGTTGATAATACAATTTGTTCTTGGGGTGGCACGGGCACAAAGTATTTTCTTCTTTCGAGTACTTTAATTAATTTATCAATCGGAAAAGTGTACCTTCGAAGTTCGAATCGTCGATTCGGATTCTTTTTGGAAATAAATCCAATAAATTCAAGCTGATCAAATCCATATTCATGTTTCTCAAAAGAAGGAAGCCTTGTAGGTGTAGCTATATGCCTAGTAGGAGACCAGGTCCTTGTACGAGAAAGAGGTTTGTCTGGAGAAGAAGACGTGCTTGAAGAATTATGCATGGCAGGAGGAACTGGCAGAGAACTGGTAAAAGGATGTTGCCTGACAGTAGAAGAAGCCGAAACACCAGGAATTGGGGTGCGATTTGATGAAAAGTCAAATTCTGGACTTGGCTCTGTAGAAACAAACAAAAGATAACATTCTTTTGAAGACTGAATGTGTTCGATTTTTCTATAATAATCTGCAAGAGTATCCAGCTAATATATTCTGTTCGTATAATGAAGTTGGTTTGTAGCGATGCTTTTGTATTCCATTAGCTTATTTTGAGATTAGTTTCGAATGTAAAATATTTTTCACCTAATAAATTTTAATTATTAGACAGTGAATAGGGAATGTACATTTTGATCAACTCTGTAGACTAACATTCATTTAGGATATAATTAAATGTTATCACAATATTTTAAACGAAAGTGTTTTGAAGTTTAAAATAACTATCGAAAAGAATTGAAATTGAAAAATATGATTAAAATTGAACAATTTTCTAATTGTGTGCATATGTAAACTGTCAATCCTTTCAGGTTATGGACAGAAACAATTTCAAATTTTCGAAATTTCACAAATCTGAAATTAAATGTAAAATATGTAGTCGTTCGAGAGATTATTAAAAGTTTTAAAATTTTAATAAGAAACTAATTATTGATTAATATTTCTGTTATCAGTCTCTTTGAACTGTAGGTACCTTGATTATGCGCATGTTCGTTACTTTTCCCAAAATTTACCAGAAGGTCCAATGTTTTGGGTGGCATACCTGATGATTCTGTGAAGACACAAATTGTTTTAGAATTTGTAATGTAGAAAATGTATTTGATAAACGTTTGGAGTGCATAAGATTGGGTAAAATTTCGACGAGAAGTAGTTACAAAATTTGTAAGTGCATAGTCGAAGAACATCAGGGGCTAACCTGCACAATTTTCAAAATGAACTTTTTTTGGCTTTTCGTCTTGTACGGTTTTTTTTACGTATAGTGCTTTTTTAGAAAATGAAAAATTGCAATTTAATATATTTTTTTAATGTAGTCGTGACTTGAGGTTTAGCCCTTTATGTTCCCCGAATATGCTTATTTTCTTTTAGTTTGTTCAACGTTACAAAAATTACGTGGAAATAACAAATGATACAGCTTTTCCGTTTTTCTTAAAAACTTTCCGAATGAAGGTTAGCCTCTTATGTTCAGTAAAAAATTTCTCTAGATATGTTATAGTATTATATTCACCAATAGAATTAAGGATAACCATAATGGTAAGCACCAAAATATAAACGATCCTCATTTTTTGAAATTAAAGGGAAAACTGGTTTGTAGGCTAATGCAGAATTTTGTTATCAGTGTATCTAATTAAGATTCTTGTGTTTGATTAGACTACATATCATACATGGTATCTTAGTGGCAATCTCATGTTACGTGCGTCAAACCTGTCCTTCTGAAGTATTATGTTCTTATTTCATAATTCAGACCAAGGACATAAATTTGTTAACCTCCAAAGGAGCTGCTTCAAGAAAATAAAACATCAATTTGTCCCAACATTTGATTCTTACCGCCTTTATTTTATATTTTTATTGCCAAAGTGATAAGATTTAAATAAGTATCTAAAAGCTCTTTTAAATGAAAAAAATTGTTTACATATTTGGTAATGACGATTTCTAAAAACTATGTTGTCAGTGCCTAAAATAATAAAAAAAATTAATCAAAGAAGAAGAGAAAATGAAACAAACAATAATATTTGAAATGTATTTCTTTTCAACAAACAAATTTTTTTAGACCGGAAGACGTAGATGACATTTTGCCGTTTAAGAAAATTGTGACGAAACCTATGCTTTAATATAAGATTAACATTTCAAAATGATAAATTCAAACTTGAAACTTTACGTTTAATTTATAAAAGTTAAAATGAATGCTTTGGGAACCACAGTACATTAAGTTATTATTATCATTCACAAAAATTTTTGTCTAGCCTTAGATTTCTTTCAATTGATTGGCTGACCCAAAGGATTAGAGTTTATATGATTTACTGTAAAATATTTTGAAATTGGGCGAAGAAGGCCTACTGAAGTGTCCTTTATTTCATCTGGAGTTAGCATTGTAATCGTGCCGTTTCGTATGTTTATTTTTACGCGTCTTTTACAACGAAGGCGAGAATTATATGTATATATTCCTGCAAGGTATTTACTACTCTCCAAAATTGCGAAGACGTCACCCGCATTTGTTGCTAAAACAATTTGTTCTTGGGTTGACACAGGCACATAGTGATTTGGTCCATCATGTAATAAAATTGAAATATCTGTATGAAAAGCGTATCTTCGAAGTTCCAATAGCTGGTTCGGATTCTTTTTGGGAATAAACCGAATAAATTGAAGTTGGTCAAGTCCATATCCAGATCCGTCGGAAGAAGGAAGCCTGGTTGGTGGAGCTATACACCTGAGCGGAGGAGAGATGGACCTGGCACAAATAAGCACAAATGCTTCAAATTAGATTTTCAACAATGATCGCGACATTGTCGGGATATATCATTACACCAGATTTTTATATGTGTGACGTCCCGCGAGGAAAGGGAGCTTAGGGGTAGCAGACGAATTTTTCAGAAGGAGCCATTGAAGATTGAAGAGCCTGCGTGAGTGGGGACAACCACCGGAATCCATTCCCTCGACTTAAGACTACATCTTCTCGCTCGGTGTTCAGCGAGTCTGACAAAATCTTCTGAGTCACGCGGATACAAAACGGAAGAAAGGACCCCAACTTTGGCATGTAGATGTACTGTTCTTGCGCTGGGACACGCAACAGGAACGCAACGCGAAAACCCGGTACCATGGCAATAATAAGCCGCGCCGTGTTCCTCTGACGCACAGCTAGCGCAGGCGCTGTATCTCAACATGCCAAAGGTATGGTTACTGCGGAAAGATTTGTAGCAACAGTGAAACTTTTTCGTGTGTAAATTAGAGTGGTTTCCCTCATAGAAAAATTAGTATAGGTAAGGTATTATTAACCTATAATATCCTTCGGGAAAGCCAATTTTCGTGCGCAAATTAATCGAAACTTTTCCTAATTCGTAAGATTTTGAGACGACTTCGGATGACTAAAACTTTATATTTTAGTTTCACAAATTTTCATAAGGAAGATTTTAAAATTCAAGGAAGAGATTAATTGAATTTAGTGGAATTCAAGGAAATTGAAAATAGTCAGAACGGATTGCATGGAATTAAAAAAAATAGAAATCTAGAAATAGTTATCCTTTTGCGTTAGTTATTAAAAAAAGCGATTTAAGTAATATTTGTAATAAAAAAGCTGCTATAGTGACTTTATCTCAAATGAGTGACTTAAATCATTCAGGTTTAAGAATTAACTCACCCATCTCTGAGTTTGACATGCTCTACTCGAAAGGCATGTAAGATGTTGCGATTGTTTCCTACTGGAGTTTCCTCGATTTCTTCTTGGGTTAATAAAGTGATATTGCCGCTTTCCATGCTTATTTTCACCCATCTCTTGCTGTTCGAGCTAGACTTATGTCTATATATTCCAGCAAGAGTATTGATACTTGTCAAAATTGCAAAGATGTCTCCATCAGATGTTGATAATACAATCTGTTCTTGGAGTGGAACTAGCCTAAAGTTTTTAGGCGTTGCGAGTACTTTAATTAATTTATCCAAAGGAAAAGTGTATCTTCGAAGTTCGAATTGCCGATTCGGATTCTTTTCGGAAATAAGCCGAATAAATTCACGCTGATCAAGTTCAGACCCATGTCTGTCAGAAGAAGGAAGTCTGTTAGGTGGAGCTATATACCTGGTAGGAGACCGGTACCTTATACAAGAAAGGGGTTTGGCAGGAGAATAAGACATGCTGGAAGAATGAGGTATGGCAGGAGGAAGAGAACTGGTAGTAGGATGTTGTGTGTCAGTGGAAGAAGCAGAAACAACAGGAATTGGAGCGTGATTAGACAAAGATTCGAACTGTAAGCTTAACGCTGCAAAAAGGAACAGAGGATTACATTTTTTTAGACAAAATTTTGTTGGTCTTCTAATAATAATTTACCAGAGCACCCAGCTAATATATTGTTCTCGTATGGCGAAGTTGGTTTATATTGATGCTTTTATGTACTCATTATTTTTTACAAATTATTTTTTTATCGGAAAGTGACAACTGATGCCATGTTATCGTTTCATTATTAATTAAAGAATTACAAATATTTGTAGGGACGTCCCTGAAGTCTTTTTGGAGGAATAATAACAAACAAATATATTGTGATAAATAAAATGTCTATGCGTGTGTACTATTTTGAGGTTAGGATCGCTTTTTAGCTCTCTGTTATTCAGATATTGTAGGTACCTGTCCTACCGATGCTGTCGGTTGCACTCAAGAATAATTATGGTAGAGAATTGTAAAACGCATAACATTCCCTCAAAGAAAAACTTCTCAGTTTAATGTTTCTGCAATCTTTTGTCGCTAATTATTTAAATTTTATGAAAAGATGAAAAAATTACAAAACATTGGTTTGATACAAATAAACAAACTGATCAAATGGGCCAATAGATTTCAATCTAAAAAACTCGTTCAGTTTAATGAAACAGAATTCCTATAAAATTTTTTTACAGAATTTTATCCAAATTCTGCTTTTTGAAAATGGTGTTCCTAAAATTTTATAATAATTTTGGAATTCGTATTCATATTTAATTTATAAAAAAATTATCTGGAATGTTGACTATTGTTTTTCTTTGTAATTTTATTAACCCAAAGCATTATAACAACTGCATGAGTTTGATATTAAAATCCGCAGCAAGTAAAAATAGCATTCATGGTTAGTTTGTTATTCATATTCATAGTTGTAGTTCATAGTTTAAATTCGTACTTTGAGATTTTTTCTTGAAAACATTAACTATTTAGTATTTTATATAATTTACTATAAATTCTGTAGAAAATTGAAAAGTATTGTGTGACTTGTTCCAGATATGTTATATTATTATATTTACCAATAGAATTTAGAATGGCCATCATGGTAAGAACAACACTATAGACGATCCTAATTTTGCCCATTTAGAGGAAAAAGTGATTTGTAGGCTCCTGAAAAATTTCATTAACAGTGTATTTACTTAATATTCTTTTTTTGTCTTATTTGTATATTCTCTTTCTTATTTTTCTGTGTTCATTATTCTTATCGCTAAAGTGACAAGATATAAATAAATAGCTAGAAACTCATTTTAATCAGAAGAAATTTGTCTACAAATTCTCTACCGCAAACTTCTGAAAACTATTTGCTCAATGTGGAAAATCATACGGAAAAAATGGAAGAGGAAAAAGAGCAAAAAATTAGACAAATAACATTATACAATAATTTATTGACTGTAAATAAATATTTCTCTCGGACCTGAAGACTATAAAAAAGTTTTTCTTTTAAGAATATTTAGGTGAAAAAGTAGGGTTTTTATTTTTCGCAATTAAAATGAACTTAATAAATTTGTTGAGGATGTCTTCTTACATGATTTAATTGCTTCATTAATAACAATTAATATTCAAATTATATTTCAAATTAAGTCATTTCGTGATAATCACTGGAATATTCCCCAGCTTCCTGCACAACTGAATACTGAAATACAAATATTCAAACTAAACAGTTTAAAACTAAATTGTATAAAGTAGTCAGCCCTAAATGATTAACATTTTAGAGTGCAAAATGTAAACCTTAAACGTTACAATTTTAATTATTTGAGCATTCGAGTGTTTAAATAAAAATTTTTGAATCATATTTTTTTTAAGCTATAGTCCTAATGCTTCTTAACAATTTAAAAAATTGGTTGAATCATGAAAAGGCAAGGTTACTCTCAAAATTGGAAGCAGTAGAGTTGTGGAGAATGTTTTAACAAGAAAAAAACTACTATTCATTTAAATTTAACCATTTTCCCTATTTTGTAAAAAGCTATTGTAAAAAAAACTTCATTCAAGAAAGACATTGTTAAAAAAAGATTTTTGTAAGTTTTGAAATTTATTTATAACGCTTTTTATTTGAAATGACATCATCATCAATATAAATTTGATAGACTGCATTAGCGAGGAATCAAGGAATTCTATACTTTGAACGTTAATTCAATGATTTTTGCATTTTATCATTACGAAATAAAATCTAACTACCCTTTATATTTTTCCCCTGTTTCAGGTGAGTTCCTGAAGATTGATAGCTGGTCATAAAATACATGCATATGCATACAGCTTATTATAATCGTAAGTAAAAATTTCCAATTATTTTGGATTTCTTTATAAAGTATTTTTGCGTAGATTGATGAGAAATATTTAATCTTTAAAATCCGACAACATAACCTACCATTACAGATACTTTAAGTCTTCTCAGAAGCTCTATGATTTCATATCAAAATTAATTGAAAAATCCTAATTTCGATAAAAAAGAAATAACATAAAACGTCTATAATATTAACAATAATTAATTAGGGAATTTGCAAGTTACATTTGAGAGGTGCAATAGTATTTAGAAGCATATATTTTTCTCACTTTGTACAGGATTCTTTATAATTTTGTGTAGATTTAATTTTCAAAGTTTCAGATTTAGGGTATAAAACAATTTGAAGTAATAAAAAGCCACACAGATTTTTAACGACAGCGATTGCCTGATTTTCGATATATATTGTTAAACTACTTTCTTCATAGAGGATTAACCAATCATAGTCAAAAGTATACTTATGCAACAAGGCTCTCATTTGCAGGTGTAATACCAGAAATGATGCATTTATCGTACTTCTTATCGTGTTTTATAAACATTTTAAGACCGCTAATTAACTAATTTTTTTTCCAGTTTTATATATATTTTTGATAATTAAGCCTATGGCGTAGAAGATCCTCGTAAGCACTAAATGGTAATAATACAAAATGTTGGTGGGTTAGCAGGGGCCTGAAGCGACCCAGTTATGTAAGTATTTTCACTGGTGCATTTGCAAAAAATTCAAGTTATTCAAGTCCAAATCCATGTCTGTCAGAAGAAGGGAGCCTGGTAGATGGAGCCACGCATCTGTCAGGAGGAACCCTGCATCTGGCAGGAGGAGCCTTGCACCTGGCAGGAGGATTCCTGCACATGGCACGAGAAACCTTGGACTTTAAAGCTACACCGAAAAGAATGGATTATACCATTAATTATTTTATATTTTAAGATTTGTAAAAAAATATGTTTAATAACCTTCTTCCTATGCAGCATTTATTAACATTGCTAAATCACACGTAGTCAAAAAATAACTGCAAATAAAACCCTAAAATAAAAAACAATGCACTTATTTTCCAAGACTGAATATTTAAAGCAAAATATTTGTTTTACATGATTTTTGACTAGGACCTTCTATGTAACTCAACAGAGACACCTATTTCTTATCATCAATGTGCCTGGTGAAAGCTTAGAAATCTGAATAACTGCTTAATTAAAATTATCTATCCCTGAGGTCAGATCAATAATTGTTGACTTTAATTTTTTTTTCCTTTTAGATTGCAAAACGTAGATAATATATTTTCAATTGAAGAAAATTAATGTAAAGAAATAGGCCGGTAATTATTTTTTCTTTGAAACGAACTTACAGTGTATTTCTTGACTAACAACATTTTCATAAAAAGTCCTTATTGCATAAGACTTATCTCCTACGGATCAGCTAATAAAAATTTGTGAACATTTGCGGAGAATTTTTGCAAGCACATTTTACTGACTATAGTGATAATTCAATAAATTATTTAACACATATTAAAAATTTTCAGAACTCTTTATTTGATTTATATATCATATTTATATATCAAAAGGCTCTTACATTTCTGGTATAAGGAATCAAACTTGAAGCATTGGAATGTTTTTAACATATTGTAGATGGTTGATATTTGTATGGGACCTTATTTCGTAACAAAATTATTCGAGATGAATCATTACAAACCCACAATAATTCTCGTCAAAATATATGATCGTCGAGAAATTAAATAAATTTCTTTTATTTGTTTCCGAAACAGACTGTTTGGGGTATTGATGAAAAATTGCTGCCTTCGGAATTATAATACATTGAGCTTTTATTATTATTATTATCGTTGATTAAAAGTTATTCGTAATATTTAAGACAGCTTCCAATCACGAGCTTTTTTTTTTAATTTAGCATTATTTTTAATACATTGGTTGGCGCGGATTGTCGTGATTTACGTGCTGTATTCTAAAATGATGTAAGATGGGACGAAGGCGGCCTACTGGAATTTCCGCCATTTCACCTCCGGTCAATGGAGTAATCGTGCCGCTTTCGATGTTTATTTTTGCCCGTCTTTTTCTGCTAATGCGAGAATTATATGTATATATTCCAGCAAAATATTTACTACTCTCCAGTATTGCAAAGACGTCACCGTCAAATGTTGATAACACAATTTGTTCTTGGGTTGGTATGGGCCTATAGTTATTCGGTCCTTCGTGCAATAAAATATTTTTATCGGCAGGAAAAGTATATCTTCGAAGTTCGAATAGGTGGCTTGGATTCTTTTTGGGAATCAGCCGAATAAACTGAAGCTGATCAAGTCCATATCCAGATCCGTCAGAAGATGGAAGCCTGTTAGGTGGAGATATGCACCTGCGCACAGGAGACCTGGACCTGACACGAAGAGGTGGCCACCACAAAGAACACCATGAAAAGAGGAGCCAATCAATTAGCACAAATTTTTCTAAATTCGCATACACACATACATGTGTGTTGTCAATTATGTAACAAAGAAAAAAGCTTGGCGATCTCCCGAATCTCACAATTGACAACATACATACCAGTGTTGACGGAATATGTAGCGCCCCTAGCGTAATTTTACTAGTACTTCGTAACCCAATCCATTAAAACTTTGCAACAAGCGAATTCATGGAGGCTTGTTGGTCGTAGTAAAATATAAATCTTGAATGCAAATTGGCAATGAATTTTTTAAGATTCTTTCTTATTAGTAGACTTTTTCCTATATACATTAGGGTGGTTTCCCCCATGAAAAAATTATTATAAGTATAGTATTATTAAGCTTTAATTTTCTTTCTGAAATAGTATGTTGCATTACAAGGGATGAAACACAGCGATTGCAACGAGTGTGAAGTTTGCTGCCCCAGCGAAACGAGGGCTGCTTTCACATGAGTGGCGATCGTTGTGTTACATTCTTAGTAATGCATATTATTTTTTATAGCAAATCTATTGAAAATGGGAATTAAGGTACCTGTACACCCTACCTACCTACGTGTCTACCCTAGAGCTGAAAAAAATGTTTTAACCCTAGGGATGTGAGCACTGTGTTTCAGCCCGCTCTACACATACCGAAACTCGAAGACAAAATCTTTCAACCCTAGGGATGTAAACACCGTATTTCAACCCGCTCTACAGGTATCGAAACTCGAAGTATCAATAGAGGCGCTATGAAAAATATTTTTTTTCCGAAATTAACTGGAACTTAAAACACCATTAAACATTCAGTTTGGTGAAGTATAAAAATTTAACAGAATATGTAAATCCGAAAAAGTTGGAATAGCTTAAAAGTTAAATCATGTTGTAACGGTTTCAAAAGATTTTTTTTCAATTTAAGATAAATTAATAAGAATTCATAGTGAATTTAATATTAATTTGAATTAATGGTTAATAACTAAAGAAATATAAAATATCCCATTGTTTCAAGGGTTTCTAAAAAATTACTAAAAAAGAATGTTATAAAATCCAGCATAATTCCGTGTAATTTTTAAAATTCATGGAGAATTCGAAGGTCTATAGGGAGAATTTTAAAGCCTTTAGGTATGTTTTAAACCATTAAAATCCAAAAAAGAGCCATTATATATAGTTACTTTGAAATGTAATTGCAAATAATAAGAGTGAATTAGAAGATTGAAAAAAAATCAATCAAATGTAGAAATCCTTGGTTCCTTTGTTTTGGCTATTTGAAAAAGCGACTAAAGTAATATTTCTACTTACAAAAGCTACTATAGTTACTATCTTAAATAAGTAATTTAATTGAGTTTCTTTTAAGAAGTAACTTACCCATCCCTCTGGTTCACATGCTCTACTTTAAAAACTTGTGAGAGGAGACGATGAGCGCCTACTGGAATTTCTTCGATTTCATCCTGGGTCAATAGAGTGATCATGCCGCTTTCCATGTTTATTTTTACCCTTCCTCTCCTGTTTAATCGATGTTTTTGTTTATATATTCCAGCAAGAGTGTTAACATTTGACAATATTGCAAAAACGTCACCATCAAATGTTGATAATACAATTTGTTCTTGCTGTGGCACGGGCCCATAGCTTCTTTGTCCTACAAGTACTTTAATTAATTTATCCGTAGGAAAAGTGTATCTTCGAAGCTCGAATCGCCGATTTGGATTCTTTTTGGAAATAAGTCGAATAAATTCAAGCTGGTCAATTTCATATCCACGCTTGTCAGAAGAAGGTAGCCTGGTAGGTGGAATTATGTTTCTGACAGGAGACCGGGATTTTGCACCAGAAAGAGGCTTGAAAGGAAAAGAAGGCATGCTCCAAGAATGAGATATGGCAAGAGGAAGAGAACTGGCAGCAGGGTTTTGTGTGTCAGCAGAAGAAGAAGAAGATAAACTGCCACGATGAACACCAGGAATAGGGGCGCCATTAGGCAAACATTCAAACTGTGAGCTTAACTCTGCAAGAAGGAACAAATGATTACATTTTCTTGAGGACGAATATTTTTTTTAATTACTAATAATAATCTTAATGATTACCTAGGCAACAGATGTGACGTGCTGCGAGAAAAGGGACCTTGAGGTTAAAATATCGATTTTCGGGCTATTGATATTCAGCTCCAAAGTGAGGAGTGAATCGGCTAGTTAGAGGTGTGCGGACGTCATGAGAAATCCAGCCCCATTACTTTCTACACATCTTTTTCTTCTAGGTCCATGTGACTCAAAAACTCTAGTCTATCTTCCTAGAAGCGAAGCGAGGAAATGCAGTCGTTAGTGGAGGGGATTGATTCCGGCGATTGTCGCCACTCTCTGAGTATCTGACTTGATCGTCTCTTTAATCGCTTCTACTGACAAATTCGCCTGTCAACCCTAAGGTCCCTTTCCTTGCGGCAGGTCACATAGTCTGTTTATATGATAATGTTGGTTGGCAGTGATGCTTTGTTTTTTTTTTCATTATTTTATATTGAGATTAGTTTTCTATCAGAAAGAAACATTTGTTGTCATGTTGACGCTTGAATTTTAATTTAAAAACTTAATATATTAGTGAAACCTCATAAGTCTTAGTTCGCTTTTTCCCAAATTGTGCTACCACAAGCCATATGGCCTATTCGGATGAACTCAAATTTGTAGAGTTTGGTACATAATAGCAATTGAGATAGAATTGAAATTACGACACAAGTTTTTTCATTTGCAGGAAGCTTAAGAAAGTTATTGAAATTGTAAATATTTAGTATTTTATTTACCAACAGAATTGAGCATCACCGTCAAAATTAAGACCAGCGTATAAACGATCCTCATTTCTTACAATTAGAGGGAAAACTGATTTATGCTTTAAAGAAGAATATGTTTAACATTGTACCTAACTAAAAAATATTATCTTCTCCTTTTAAGATATTTATGTTTATATTTCATAAATCTCGCGCTACGATAAAAAATCTGGGTCTCGAACAGAAATTTGTAAATTCTCTTTTTATTGTTGTCGCTAAAGTGATAAAATTTAAATTAATACCCAGAAGCTTATTGTCTTCAGAAAGAAATTCTCTACAAATTTTCCACATTCAATTTTTCAAAACTGTTTTCTAAATATTTAAAATCATGAACAAATAATTTTTTTAAATAAGCAGAAAATATTTAATGAACAATGCTATTTTCCATTCATTCGTTTACTTTAACTAATATTAATAAACATGTCGCAAACTAAGTGCGCAAATAGTAATGGCTATCATTTTTTGAATTATATAATCTTTGAAATATCTATTATTCTGATTAATAGATATTAATTTTTAAATGCATGGTTATAAAATACTTAAATTTTCGAGAGCACAAGTTTCAAGTCTCAGAAAAACGAGCGTCAAAAGAAACGAAGCCACAAAAGTAAAATATCTTCAAAATTAATATGTAGGTATTTCATTTTTGTAAAACCAACATTCATTGAAAACGAACATTTGATGGGCCTCTCATTTTACCGGACTTTGAAGGAAGAACTAAAAGTTATTATACATATAATATTATTTCATTTTGCGCTTAAACTATGAAAAATATGACCAAAATCGATAGAAAAAAATTGTTCATCCAAAATAGCAGGAAAATTCATCCAAATTTGTAATGAATAATTTTTTATAAGACGCGTCGTTTTTGTCTTAGTCGTAAAAAATAATATTTAAAATAAGAAAATTGCACCTTTTAAAAAAATTTTACACAAGATACGAAAAAAAAAAATTAATAGGAAAAAGTTTTTTATGCTTCGGTTTATGTTGTACATTTTTTTAAAAAATCAAAGGCGATTTCTTTCATAATTTCATCAAATAAATTCAAGATTAGGTAATTACCAACCTGGAAGTAAACCCAGACTATCCTCAAGTTTCGAAAAAATGGTAATTATTCATTTTACAAATCATCTATTTTTGTGTTGTTAGATAATAAAAATCTGGCGACGCGAACGCAGGCATTACTAATGTTTTTCTCTTCATATAAAACTGTTTAACTTTTCTGATATGAATGTGTCAGCGTGAAGTCTTGAATTTGCCCAAAATAGCATTGGAAAATTATTATTAGTAAATCATTATGAACCTATAATAATTATTCCAAAAAATATTATCGTGGGGAAATGAAACATAACTTTTTTATATTCTTCCAAAAAAGACTGGCTGATGTATTGACGCAAGATTTAAGCCCGTTAAACTATAATTTATTCAGTTTTACAAACCCTGTTTTTAGTTTTACATTTTTTAATTAACCAGAGTACGTGAAGTATTTTCATTGGCATGCTGTACTTTAAAATTAATCGAGATTGGGCGAAGGCGGCCTACTGGAATTTCCTCCATTTCGTTTGTGGTCAATTGGTTAACCGTGCCGCTTTGCATGTTTATTTTCGACCGTATTCTACCGTTATTGCGAGTTTTATATGTATATATTCCAGCAAGACAGTCGATACTCTCTAATATTGCAAACACATCACCCGAAAATGTTGATAACACAATTTGTTCGTGAACTGGCATGCGCTTAAAATGATTTGATCCCTGGAGAAACAAAAGTATTTTATCCGCAGGAAAAGTGTATCTTCGTAGTTCGAATATCCGCTTTGGATTCTTTTTGGGAATAAGCCGAATAAATTGAAGTTGGTCAAGTTCATATCCAAATCCGTCAGAAGAAGGAAGCCTGGTAGGTGGTGCCATGCCCCCGGCAGGAAGAGCCCTGGAAGAAAAATGTTGTTTGACAGAAAAAGAAGAAGATGGGACGCAGCTTCGTTAGAAACATGAATAAAAGGGGTATCATTATACAAAGTATTACAGAGAATGTTGCGCCAACTGAATATTAGTATGATGAACGTGGATCTTAAAATGAATGATGAATGATGAATGATGAGAGGATCGGTGAATAACACCCTAAATTGAGAAGGTATGAAACGCTACAGAAACACAAGAACTTTTACAAGAAAAGATTTGGGCATAAAGAAAGCTAAACAGGTTTGCCAGGACAGGCTGATTAAACGTATCAGTGTACCAAGAAACGCATGAAACGAAAGACTTTAGATAATAATCGTGCTTGAATGATTGATCGGCAACTTAGCTCAGAGCGGTGTTGTGAAATGACCGTGTTATTTAAATAAGCAACATCTTTCTGATTAATCTAAAAATCGACGATAAATAAGTGTAACGATAACTAGTTTCTTTTAAGAAGGAACTTACCCATCACTCTGGTGTACATGCTCTACTTGGTAAAAACGAAGGACGGAACGATTCGAGCCTACTGGAGTATACTTGACTTCATCTCTGGTCATTGGGGTAATCGTGCCGTTTTCCATGTTGATTTTTGCCCGTCCTTTGGATTCAGTACGAGGATTGTATGTATATATACCATTAAAAAACTTATTGCTGTCCAATATTGCAAATACATCACCATCGGGTGTTGACAATACAATTTGTTCTTCAGTTGGCACGGGCTTATACATCCTTCGTCCCGCGAGTATGCTAAGTGATATATTCGCAGGAAAAGTGTATCTTTGAAGTCGAAATTGCCGGTGCGGACTTTTAATAGGAATGAGCCGAAGAAATTGAAGTTCGTCATGTCCATAGCCAAGTACGTTAGAAGAAGGAGATCTGGTGGATTGAGCTACATAGCTGTTAGGAGGAGACTGCGACCTTGAACGAAGAGGAGCTTCGAAAGGAGAAGATGACCTGATCGGGGAATGAGGTCTTCCAGGTGAATGTCGCCTTTCAGAAGGAGAAGAAGATGCTTCACGACGTGGGAGATCAGGGCTAAGATAACCCTTCGGCAAACGTTCGGATTGTGAACTTAACTCTATAAGAAGGAAGAGGCGATTACATTTTCTGAAAAACGAATGTTTTTGCTTTACCAATAATAATCCACAAATGTACCCGTCTAATATCCTTTTGTAGCATGAGTTTGGGTCATGGTAATGCTTTTGGTTTTTCCTTGTTTATTTATTTTGAGGTTAGCGGTCTATTTAAAAGTTTGGCGTTTGGCATGATTTTTAACTTTCATTCCAATTTTTTAAATTTTATTATTAAATAGATTTTATTTAATTCTTTTTTCACACCATGTGAAAAGTTTTTCTTCAGGATAACATGTCATATTTTTTAATTATGCAAGAAAGAGTATAATTTTCTCACTATTCCTTTTATCATAAACCGTATTACATATTCGGAAAGCAATATGCATAAGGAAACTTGCATTTTTATTTGCGGAAAGCTTAAAAACATTTTTAAGGTTATAGATATAGTATAATATTTTATTTACCGATGGAATTGAGCATCACCATCAGGATCAGGGCCAGTGTATAAACGATACTCATTTTTTTACAATTACAGAGAAAGTTGAATTATGCTCCAATGAAGAATGTACTTAACATTATATCTAACCAATATTCTGCAGTCGTATTAAAATATTAGCTTCTCCTTCGGAGATATTTATGTTTACATTTCATGAATCAGGTGCTGCGATAAAAATTTTAATTCCAAACAGAAATATGACCTAGCATTTGATTCTTAGCGCTGTATTCTTATCGTATTTTTTATTCTTATCGCTAAAGTGATACGATTTAAATAAATACCTAGAAGCTTGTTTTCTTTAGAAAAAATTATCTGCAAGTTTACGTCATGGAACTTTCGAAACGTTTTTTAGTGCCTGAAATCATTAAGATTTTAATTACTTTTTTTTAATTAATTATTTTTAATGCAACAGTATGAATCTTCTATTCAAAACAGTTAAATTTTCGACTAAAAAGATTAATTTTAACAAAATAGTTGATTTTTTACTTGAAAAGATGAGTCTTCCACTAAATGTTAGAACTTTCAAACAAAAAGACGTTAGACTTTATCAAAAATCCAAGTATTTAAACTTTGAAGCTAAAAAAACTACTGTTTTTAAACGCAGTTTAATTTTTAATAACAAAATTAATTTCTAAATAAGAAAGATAAATTTTTAATCCAAAATAGTTAAACTTTTAACCTGCAAAGATGAATTTTCGAGTTAAAGAGACGTATCTTTTTTTAAGGACAGTTTAATTATCAAGGATAAAGTTCATTTTTAAATAAGAAAGATGGTTTTCTGACCAAGAAGATGTTTTTTTTAAAAGGATAAATCGTCTATTCAAAACCGTTTCACTTTCGAGGAGAACGATGACTTTTAACAAAATAATTTAATTTTTTAACTTGCAAATATGAGTTTTCCGCCAAATTATCGAATTTTCAAAAAAAGAGGTGAGACTTTAACTGAAATCCAAATAGTTCAACTTTAAAGCTAAAAAGACTACTCTTTTTCAAAGACAGTTTAATTTTTAATAACAAAAATTAATTTATAAGCAAGAAAGATAAATTATTAAACCAAAAAAATAAACTTTTCAAAAGGTCGAAACTGGACATCTAATTGATTGGGAAAATGTCATTGTCTTACCCTATGAACCTAACGAATTTGAAAGACTAATAGCGGAAATGTTTTTCTTTAAAAAAATGGTAATAATTGTTTGAATATAATTTCTGATCTAAATAATTATAGTCAAATATATAACATAATCTTGGATTCTTTAATTTTAAAAATTAATTAAAATTTGATTTTTTAAATTAATCAGAGAAAAAGAACCAAAAAAAAATTAATAAAATTTGAATAAAGTATTCTTTCAACACCTAAATCCTATGGTCTGAAGTATGTAATTTTTAACATCTTATTCATTCTAATGAATTGAAAATTCCTTGAAATTTTTTTAAATTCCCTAAAATTTGCAAATCCTTCAAAATGATTTGAAATACCTAGAACTTTTTTAAGATTTCTGAAGTACTTTGGAATTTTTGAAAATAACATTTCCTAAATTTCTTTAATTCTCTAAAATTCCCGTAAATTATCGAAATAAATTGAGAATTCCTTGACATTTTTTAAAACATCTTCAAATATTTAAAATCATTAAAACTCTTTTAAAATTTCTTGAAATGTTTTAAAGCTATAGATTGAAATTTAGAAAAGAGAAAAATTGTAAAACATTAAATATTGAAATTTTTGTAGATTAGAGTTTTGAAAATGGAATCAATACAAATTCAAAGCTTTCGAAATTTCATTTTCAAAAAATTTCTACTCTTAAATAAGAATAATTTTCAAGTCGATGGGATTTGAGAGAATTTCAAAACATTTCAAGGAATTTTAAATTGATCACAGTAATATAACATGATATTTTAAAGAATTTAAAATATTCCAGGGTATTTTTAAAGTTTCAAGGTATTTTTAAGAGCTTTAAAAAATTTTAAGGGATTTCAAACGATTTTAAAGTACTTTAAATATTTGAGGATGTTAAAAATGTCAAGAAATTTTAAGTTTATTTTTATAATTTAAAGTATTTTTAAAGAATCAAACAAATTTTAAAAGTGTTAATTAAGAAAAATCCAAACTACTTTAGAAATCTTTAAAAACTTGTAGGTATTCCAAAAGATTTTGAAGGAGTTGAAAAATTTGAGAAAATTTTAAAAGATTCCAAAGAATTTTGAATTGATTACAGTAATTTAAGATGAGAGTTTAAAGTATTTGATATATTTTAGGATATTTTAATAGATTCCAAGGATTTTTCAATTGATTTCAATAATTTAGTTTTGGGATTATAAAGGATTTATAAAATTTTAGGGTATTTCTTCTTCTTTATTCATAATGTGTCCCCTAAGGGTTTACATGACTTCCATTCCTTACAATCTTTCCGTTTACATCTATATATTTTTTACAATCTTATCC
>NC_046664.1:84145439-84159002 GCF_010883055.1 Belonocnema kinseyi | reverse complement strand
ACTCCTTATTCCCACTCTTGCCCCCACCGCAATTCCCGTTTGAGCTTTCAAGTTTCTTCATCCTACCTCTTATCTCCTCTACCTTTGTGTTATTAATTTCTTAATTTTAGGGTATTTTAAAAATTTTAATGAACTTTCAAGAGTTTTAAAAAATTTCAAGAGATTTAAAAATATTTTATAGGATTTTAAATATTTGAGGATGTTTTAAAATGTTCCAAGGAATTTCCAATTGATTGCGGTATTTTGATATCAGATTCTAAAAGATTCAATACATCTTAGAATATTTGAATAGATTGCAAGACATTTTCATTTGTTTTGAATAATGTGAAATGAGATTGTAAAATATTTGAATTATTTCAGGGTATTTTTAAATTATCAAGGAATTTTTAAGAGATTTTAAAAGAATTGAAAATATTTCAGGATATTTAGAAAGATATGAATGCATTTTCAATACTTTTCTATAATTTAAAGGAATTTCAAAGAATTTCAACAATTTTTTCTACTTTCTGGTCGAAATTGGAGTTGCTGGAAAATAAATTTATTTTGTGTAGAGTTCATGTATTTGATTAAAAATACCTTTTTAGTATACAATTCAGATTTTTAGATGAAAATTTAACTTTTTTTTTTAAATTTAACAAATTTGTTAAAAACAATTTTAAAAAGGTGTTTTTAATTTATGTATTTTATTCAAAACTTATTCCTTATTTTCAGAAAACTAAGTGTTTGAGTTTAATGTTTAACTATTTCTATTAAAAGTTTCAAGATATAAATAGAAGACCACCGAAGTTTTCCGAAGTTTTGAGATCGGCAATCATCGTGCAGCAGAAAACCTGAGAAAACCGAAGTTCGAGTCGTGCATTTTCGACTTACACACAAACTTACAGTGGTGATCATGCACCTTCTGTTTTGCGGCTCCCTAACTTGGTATGGCGGGGGTAAATTTCTAGCTCGATCTAGCAGCCCTGCGGCTTGCCGCTAAGTACGAGAGAATGCTCAGAATTAGTTAGCGGACGGTCGTCATGAGAATTCTTCAAAAAAATAGCCCCTCGTTACAATCATAATACATTCAGTTTTTATTATAATTTGTAATTACAAGTTACTCATAAAATTTTAGGATGGCTTCGGATCATCATTCAATTTTCGTTTAACGTTTTCGTTAATTGATTAGCTGCTGTGGAGGATTGTGGGTGATGTGCTGTATTTTAAAATTAGATAAGATCGGACGGAGGCGGCCTACTGGAATTTCCACAATTTCATATTTGGTCAATAGAGTAATTGTACCGCTTAGCATGTTCATTTTTACCCTTCCTTTAATGCCAGTGCGGGAATCATATTTATATATTCCAGCAAGATATTTAGTACTCTCCAATATTGCAAAAATATCACCATCAAATGTTGATAATACTATTTGGTCCTGGGTTGGCATCGGCTCATACTGATTAGCTCGTTCGAGTAATAAAATTCGTTTATCCGCATGAAAATTGTATTTTCGAAGATCAAATATCTGGTTCAGATTCCTTTTAGGAATAATCCGAATAAACTGAAGTTGGTCAAGTCCATATCCAGATCCGTCAGAAGAAGGCAGCCTGGTAGGTGGATCCCTTAACCTGGAAGGAACATACCTTGACTGGACACCAAGTATTGGTTCGGTAGCAAGAAGAGCCCTGGGAAAAAATATGTTTTTCATAACAGTAAATATAGGAATATTTTTTGTGTGAAAATTGGAAAGATTGTAATTAGGCAAAATTTTTGAAATTCCCGGATTTTTCTTTGACTAATTTTTTATTTTACTTGATCATTAACATTCAAATACTATCGTTTTGATCTTGCAATACTTTTCACACAGAATCTTTTAGAGACTGAGTAAAATTGTATTTCAGATACAAATTAAAAATTTTTGCATATATTAATTTATTTTGAAAAAAGTATTTTCTATGATAAAATATGGCAATATATTTTCTGTTAACAAAATTAATTCTAAGCAAAAAAAAAAGGATTTTTCATTTAACAGTTTAATTTTTAATCAAAAAAATAAACCTTCATTAAAAAAAATTTAACATTGTAGGTCAAGTTTTAATCAATTATTTATTTGTCAAGAAAGTGGTTCATCCAAATTAAAAAAAAGGTATGAATTTTTAATCAAAAAGTTGCATTTTTAAGTATAAAAAGCATTTTTTTAAATTATTTAAATTTTCTGTTTGAAAAGATTCCAGTTGACTTATCACGATCAAACTATTAATTTTTAAACAAGAAATAATTCTCAGCTAAACAAATTAAACTTTAAATCCAAAAAGACAAGTTTTCAACAAAATTTTTGAATTTTCTTCGAAATAGTTGCATTTTTGTCCAAAAAAGATTAAATTTCTCTGAAAACATATAAATATCTAGTAACCTTTTTTTTCTATAAGATGGTTGAATTTTCATCTCTTTCTCTAAAAATAGTTGCATTTTTATCCAAGAAAGATGAAATTTGTAGTAAAACAGATGAATTTTTAATAAAAATTCAATTTTTTTAAATTGAACTTTCATCTATAATTATATAATCACAAAATTAAATTAAATTATTAATTACAAAATTTAATGACTAAATAGTTTCATATTCAACCAATCAGTTACATTTTTATTCAAGAAAGATATTATTTTTCTTAAAACAGACTAATTTATAATTAAGCAAATTTTAATAGTTGAATTTTCATTTAGAAAAAGTTTCAGTTCTCGTTTAGGGATCAAAATATTAAATTCAAGCAGAATGTAAATTTACTACGAAATAGCTACATTTTCAACAAAACATCAGAAATTTTAACCAAAAAGTATAAATTTTCAAAAAGGAGTTGAATTTTTAACCGAAGAGTTGCAACACTAAAATAACAAATTTAACCAAATATTTTAATTTTTTGTGAAAAAGTAGAATTATAAGCTAAAAAATATGACTTTTTTAACAAAAGGTCAATGTTCTAAGAATTGTTGTATTTATAAATAAAAAAGATGCATTTTTAGCAAAACAGTGGAGTTTCCAAAGAAACAGGATGTCTTGCTAAAAAAGTTGTTAAATTTTCAACCAAATAATAAAATTTATAAAAAATCGTCACAAAAATCCACAATGCTTTGACTCCCACCCCTCCCTTAAACTGTTACGTAATTTAAGTACAGTCCGAAAGGGGACTGAATAGAATTAGTAACTGCGAATAACATACAATCCATAAGTTTACACGGTCAATTTGAAAGCCCTGTGGTAGAAATCCAAAGAAATTAAAAATGGGAAAAAGATCCATTGAATTCATCGGATTTGAGGAATGTTGCAATAAAACATTACGCTGTGAAGGGAACTTGCATTACACTTTAAAGTGTTGAATTGCAATGAATTCAAGAATATTTAGAATTTCTGGAGTTCTCTGTTTTAATGTGTTGAATAAAGCGACTTAAGTAATATTATTATGTGAAAAAGATCGTATAGTGACTTTTATCTGAAAAGAGTGACTAAAAAGGGAAACGAGGGAAAAAATGTACTGGAAGCTACGTTAGTGTCTGTTAGACTCACCCATCATGGCGGTTTACATGCTCTACTTTATAACCGTTCAATAAACAGCGAGTGGTTCCTACTGGAGTTTCCTTAACTTCATCTGCGGTCAATGGGGTAACCTTGCCGCTTTTCATGTTAATTTTTGCTCGTCCTTTAGATTGAATTCGAGGATCGTATCCATATATTCCAGCAAGAATATTAGCACTGTCCAATATTGCAAAGACATCCCCATCAAATGTCGATAATACAATTTGCTCTTCGGTTGGCATCGGTCGAAAAGCTCTTGCCATTGGGAGTATTTCAATTCGTTTATTTGGAGGAAACTTGTATCTTCGAAGTTCGAATTGCCGGTTTAGATTTTTATATGGAATAATCCGAATAAATTCGAGTTGATCAAGCCCATATCCATGACCATCAGACGAAGGAAGCCTGGTAGGTGGAGTTATATACGTAGCAGGAGGAGACTTTGACCTCAAAAGAAGAGAATGTTCTTCAGGAGAAGAAGACCTGATCGGAGAATGATACCTGGCAGGAGGAGAAGAAGTGGCAGGACGATGGTGTCTATCGCTAGAATAAGGAAATCGACTGACACGAGGAGTACCAGGAATGGGCGCGCCATTAGGCAAACATTCAAATTGTAAACTTAACTCTGCAAAAGAAAAAAAGGTTTACATTTTTTTAGGGACGGATGTTTTTCCACGACTGAGAATCATTTACACGATTATACATTTTAATGCTATTTTAAAATAATTAACTTAGTAGATGGAGTCAAAAGTAAATTCACTTAGATAAGTTCACTTCGGCGATCATTCTTGTGTCGTAATATTACAGATTGAATAATATGCTTAAAATAAAAACGGCTCAATTCTGTTAATATGACAAATGTGAACTCTTTCTGGTTACCGATACACGTTGATTTCTAAAAGAAAGTTTAAATATGTCAATAATGTGAAAGTTGGTTTGCAGAGATCCGTTTGCTTTTTTATTACAGTTTTTTTATGTAGTTTGTTTCATTTCGGTAATATTTTTAACTTCTAATGTTAATAAAAAAATTATGAAAAATTTACTATATTTTACGATGAGTTTCGCGTAAGATTTCTGAATGTTGCTATTGTTGGAACAACCTTGTTCTATCAAGCTACTATGAGAACAATGATTTACATCTGTCCGCGCCAGATATTTTACAGATTCTGTTTTTCGATTTTTTAATAATTTTATACCGAAAGGTACTTTTTATAGAGAAGTAAACGTACACGCAAAGGATCAAATTTGACAATAATATGCGACATTATGAATTGTAGGATTTGATAAATTTTTGTCTGCGATGATACGGTTTGTCTAAAAAAATTGGTACATACATTCTAGATTCCAAAATATGGAATCTGATACAAATCTTGAACTAATAAGAATTTACAGCATTCTAAGAAAAATATCTTGATAGAAAAGTGAATGATTTCCAGACGGATGATATTTGATAGAAAGATTGACCAAATGTAGTTAGGTCTTTCCACAACTTAAATTGCCATTCTGAAAAAATTAATATAAAACTTGTATAGTAGTGTATAGTATAGTTTTATAACTATTAATTCATTTAGTCTTCTTCGAAACTCTTCGATTTTATATAAAAATTCTTTTTAAAAAAATACTAAGTTCCAGCGAAAAACAGTAGTATACAATATCTATGATAGTTACAATAGTTCATTAATTTATCAATGTATGGTTTTTATGATTTTCTTATTAAAATGAATTATTTGTAGACTTGTGGCTAAAGAATTAATTTTAATTTAAATTATACTAATGTAAGAATTCTCGCAGGGAAATTGTTATTTGTGAAAAGCCTGAATAAATTTCTAAAAACGTAGATATATTGTATTATATTCACCAATAGAACTAAGGATGACCATCAACGTGTGGAATAAAGTATGAAAATTCCCCATTTTTTGCAACTAAGGGAAAACTCAATAATTCGTTAATTAATAATTTTGTTAAAAGTATATCAAACGAATATTCTGGTACTTTATTGATGGTTAAATATGTTATCTGAATTCTTATCTAATTGTTTTGAGGCGTCTAACTTGTCCTTCTGAGACACTCATATTTATATTTCATAAATCAGATCTAAGAAATCAATTTGATTGCGTCAATCCATATATTCTTGAAAAATAAAACGATTTTTTCAAATAGTCCTTCGGAAATGGTTCCAAATGCACTATAGAGATGATGATTTGTTATGATCTTGTAACATAGGTAAATGATTGTTCGTAAATAATTATAAACCTATAATAATTTTCCTCACAAACAAGTTCGTCGGAAATGGAAACGGAAGTTGCTTTTAATTGTTTCTGGAAAATGCAGCCTGGGCCCTTTGAATAATAGAAGCCTTGGAAACCATAATACATTTTGTTTTTATTATTATTCGTAATTACAGGTCACTTTTAATATTTTAAGAAGGCTCCGGATTACCATTTTGTTAGGTTCACATTTTTTTTAATTTATTGAATTCCGTTGATTGTGGTTGACATGCTGTACTTTAAAATTAGTCAAGATCGGACGAAGGCGGCCTACTGGAATTTGCCCCATTTCATGTTTGGTTAATTGCGTAATTGTGCCGCTTTGCATATTCATTTTTACCCTTAGTTTAATGCCAGTACGAGAATCATATTTATATATTCCAGCAAGATATTTAGTACTTTCCAATATTGCAAAGATGTCACCATTAAATGTTGATAATACAATTTGTTCTTGGTATGGCATACGCACATAGTGATTCCGTCCTTCGTGCAATAAAATTGGTTTATCCGCAGGAAAATTGTATCTTTGAAGTTTTAAAAGCAATTCTGGATGCTTTCTGGGAATAAGCCGAATAAACTGAAGCTGGTCAAGTCCACATCCAGATCCGTCAGAAGAAGGAAGCCTGGTAGGTGGAGACATGCATCTAGAAAGAACAGACCTGGACTGAGCACCAAGTGCTGGCTCAGCAGGATGATGAGACCTGGCAGAAGAATGTTGATTTTTAGAAGAAAAAGAAGAAAGAGAAAATGAAAAATTTTAGAAATTCAAATGAGATTAAAACCAAATTTAAAATCCTTTTTAATTTCCAATTATCATGTTAACGTGTCGAATTTCTGAAAATAAAACCAAGAATTAAACTACCAGATTTTGAAAAATAAGTACTAGCGCTTCGGCACCAATACCCTTATCAACGCAAAAAATATAAATGAAAAAATTTGAGCTGGCAAGAACATCAGCAACGTGGTTTTGTTGCTCGTCCTGCCTGCTCGCATTTTTCTTTATTTCTTTTCTTGAGTTCTCTGTTTTAATTTGTTAAAGGAAGCGACTAAAGTAATATTTTCGTTTAAAAAATCCTCTATAATGACCTTATCGGAAAAAAATGTCTGAAAGGTAAACGAGGGACAACAGAGATGGAAGCATACCCATAACTATTGATTGTAGTATATATGAATCGTTAATTGAATTAAAATTCAATTAAAAAATGTTTTTTAAGGCTAGATAGTTTTTTTTATGCAATAACTCACCTATCATTGTGGTTTATATGATCTACCCTATAACCATTTAACAAAAAGCGGTTTGGTCCTACTGGAGTATCCCTGACTTCATCAGCGGTCAATGGTGTAACTATGCCGCTTTGCATGTTGATTTTTGCCCGCCCTTTAGATTGAATTCGAGGATCGTAAATATATATTCCAGCAAGAACATTTTCACTGTCCAATATTGCAAAGACATCACCATCGAGTGTTGATAATACAATTTGCTCTTCAGCTGGCATCCGCCGAAAGGCTCTTGGCATTGGAAGTATTTCAAGTCGTTTATTCGCAGGAAACTTGTATCTTCGAAGTTCAAATTTCTGGCGCAGATTTTTATAGGGAATTATCCGAATAAATTCAAGTTGATCAAGTCTATATCTAGTGCCATCAGAAGAAAGAAGCCGGGTTGGTGGAGTTATATACGTGGGAGGAGGAGACCGGGATCTCGAGCGAAGAGGAGTTTCGACAGAAGTAGAAGGCCCGGTCGGAGAATGGCATCTGGCAGGAGAAAGAGAACTGGCGGGAGGATGCTGCCTAACAGAAGAAGAAGGAGAAGAAGATGGACCAGCACAAGAAACTCCAGCAATAGGAGCGACATTAGGAAAATGTTCAAACTGTGAACTTATATCTGCAAGAAGAAAAATCTAATTACATTTTTTTTGAGGAACCAATGTTTCTGCGTTACTGATAATAATCTACAACTGTACATTCTATCGACAGAATTAATTGGTTCGTAGTGATGCTATTATATGTTATTCTTTTATGTTAAGATTAGTGCTCGAACAGAAAGTGACTGTTTATCTCATATTGACGTTTAAATAATAATAATTCCAAAAATTAAAAAAATTAGTGAGCATGATCCCTTTTAATTATGTAAATGAAGACAGGAGTTATAGATTTTAAAACACTCCTCAGACAGAAAAAGAAGTCACATCAGTAATGTATATCTGTGTAGGTTCACGTGGGACCAGAAGTGTGCTTATGAGCTATGTGCCCCTTACGGGCCAGGAGTGTGATTACATTTATGCGCCCCTTACATCTCCCATTTTTTTCAAAGTTTGAATTTTGCTTAACAAAATTGCCTCCTACTTTTGATTTGATTTTTTAACATAGTCTGGATACCTCACTGGTTGCTTAATTATCCTGCCTGATCGTGTTCTGGTTTGGGTGTTGTCAGAAGATTCCAAGTTCTCTGAATAGAGTGATGGTCTACCGTTAACAATTCTTTCGTTCGCTAGTTTTTCTGATTGATTATCGTTGTTTGGCGCAATTCTAACCTTAACTTTGATGGTTTTACAATTGTTTAGTCTCTGCCTAATTCCTGCTATAACAATTCATTGAATTTCTCTTGATTAAGAGCGATCTTGTTAAATTTTGCAGGTATCAAAAACTTACGGCTTCTAAACAGAGTGAGATCGCTTTTGTATAATCTTACCAGATATGATATTGGTCCCTTATCTAATTTTAATATCACGCCTGGTATTTTTCTGCTTTATCTGTTTATATTCGTAGACTTTTGGGTATTTCGATTTACCTGACGTGCCTTTTAATACAGAGTCCCTGAACGTAATCATTGAATTTAATCTTCTACCGAATAAAAACTATCCTGGAGAAGGCGTGTGTTTGTCAATTTTTGTGTTTCTGTACTCCAGAAGAGTGAGAAATAAATCTTTATTAGCAAACCTGGCCTTTTTCAGCAGCTTTTTCACAGTTTGTACATGCCTTTCTATAAAATCATTAGATTGTGGGTTTCAAACTTTATCTTTTACTGCTCGAGAGATTGCCGGCCAGCGAAGGTATTCGTGGGCTTTCAAGAGAGTTTTCTCTGTACCTAAGTATACATAGCGCAGTTTTTCTAGCATTTTATCTCTCAAACTTGTAGGAATTACTATTTGGTCCCCTTTAAATAGGATTTCTTGTACTAGGACAAGTTCATCCCTTATGTTCCAATGAATTCTTATAGTTTCATCGACCTTTTTTTTACTGTTCGGCCACCCCTCTTTTATTAATTTAGTTAGTTCTTGCAAATCAAGTCTTTTAAGGTTTCCTCCGCGATTATTTTTAACATCTTAGGACTCAGAACATCATTACTTTCCAATGTATATAAGTATAATAGAGATTCGTCTTCCTCGAGTTTGAACTGTTTATCATTATGTGTCGCCCTTCACCGTGCATCAGCAAAGTAGAGCAGTTTTCCCGGTTTATAAACTACTTTAAAATCATAATGCTGTAATGCTAATCTGAGTCTTTCTAATCTCAATGGGCATTTGTTAAGGGGTTTCTTAAAACTAGTCTCCAATGGCTTATGATCCGTTTCCACTATGAACTCTTTTCCATATAAGTATTGATGGAATCTCTGGAAACCAAATGTAATTGCCAGCGTCTCTTTCTCGATTTGTTTATATTTTTTCTGAGATTCCGTCAAGGCTTTTGACGCATAAGCCACTGGAGCCTGGTGTTGTAAAATTACCGCCCCCATCCCATCTTTTGAACTGTTTCTTATATTAACATTTATTGCTGATAAATTTAGAATACATTTGCCAATAAAAGTTACCATTTTCAGAATTCTTTTTACGTAGTTTTTACTTTTAGGACTAGGCATTTCCAAAATTGCTTTGATTCTATTATCATCTGCCTGAATTCCTTCGTGCCCTATTATGTGACCTAGAAAATTTACATTCTTTTGATAGAATTTATATTTATTTCTGTTAAATTTTACTCCCCATTTTCTAGCTCTTTCAAAGACTTTTAGTAGAATTTTATCATGTTCCACTTTTGTTTTAAAATAGGCTATGATTTCATCCATATAGATTTTTACCCCGTCAATATCTCTAAAAACTCTCTTGAAAACTTTTTGAAACGCGTCCGGTGCTACTTTTACCCCGAATGGTAATCTTTTGAACCTATAACAACCGTAAGGTATCGTGAACGTTGTTAATCGCGATGATTCTGAGCTTAATACAGTTTGATGGAACCCAGATTTAGCATCTAATGTTAAAAAGATGTTAGCTTCTGCCATATTGGCAGTGATCTCCTCAAAGGTTGGAATATTTTCGGGATCACGTTCAATAGCGTTGTTAAGAGCTTGAGGGTCAATGCAAACTCTAATTTCATTATCTGGTTTTTGTTCAATTAAGATAGGACTGACAAATTCTGTAGATTCGTCGTCTGCTTTTACAATAATGTCCCCATTTCCCATTCTTTTTAGTTCCGTTTTAAATTTATCCATTAATCCGAATGCAACCCTCCGGCACGGTGCAATGTCAGGCCTGTATTTAGGTTTTAGTTTCGAATTGAAAGGTTCCCCTTTTATTTTTCCTATTCCTTGGCATACATCCGAGTATTCTTTTAATTAATTGGTACCCTCATCCTGCGAGATGTTGTCAACCCTCCTTACAAGATCTATTTTTGTGTATGATGGTAAGCCTAAGACTGGCCAACCCGATTTTTCAATTTTTACTATGACTACTTCTAGATCGTGCTTTTAACCTTTATGTTCTACTCGTACTGCAAACTGACCTGTTACATTCAGGGGAGAACCTTCATAGTTTATTACTTTATACTTACAAGGTTTAATTTCATGCTGTAATTTCCAATACCTAAACAAGTACTCGGGCATAGCGTCTACTTGCGCCCCCGTATCTAATTTAAATTCAAACGGCCTACTCACACATTCGATATTAAATTCTTGAAACCATTCTTTATCCGTATTGTTATTTTGAATAGAATCTAGATTGCATTCTAATTCTTTAATTCCTATTGTACTGAGAGCAAATTCTAAATCGCTGTCACTATCTCTATCAGCAGAAATGTTATAGCAATCTTTGGTTTCGTTAGAATTAATAATGCCTACCTTCTTTGTGCGACATACCCTAGCGAAGTGACCTGGCTTGTTACATGTATTACACGTTGACCTTCTGGCTGGACACCTATCCATAGCGTGTCTGTCGAATCCGCACCTGTAGCATTTTTCGTCTTGTCCAGTTCCTTTAAAAATCTTTCCTTTTAAAGATCTTTCCCTTAAAGATCTTTAGTCGACGTAGAGTTTCCTTGCGCACCGGTTAAATTTTTCCACTTATTTGGTTTTTTCGCTCCTTGTCTGCTTGGCTAATATCCTTTTTTATGTATGGCGTTAACCTCGACTTCCCTCTTCGTCGAATCTTCCCAATGTTCTTTTAGGTGTTTCTCTGTCTTTTCTGCTGCTCGACATATATCTGTTGCCGTTTCCAAAGTTAGATTCTTTTCTAACAAAAGTCGATTTTTGTCCTTTTCTTGAAAATTCAACAGACTGTTCTGTCTCTGATAAGATCATTTTTTAAGTCTCTATAATCACAGGATGTTGCTATCATTTTTAAATCCTTGAGGAAATTGTCGAGGGATTCATTTGCCCGTTGTATTCTATTCTTGAATTTATGTCTTTAAACACTCTGATTTGATTTCGGACTGAAGTGTGCTTCCAATTATTGTAGTATAATGGTACCATTTGTTTTTTTCTGCATCCGTGAGATCCAATGTGTTGAATATTTCGACCACTTGTTCTCCTGCACAATGTAGTAACACTTCCGCTTTCACCTGCTCCGATTTAGCTTGTACTCTTGTTGCCTGACAGTATACTTCGATACTCTGCTTAAATTTCTTCCAATTTTAAGCTAGATCGCCCTCCATTTGCATAATTTTTAGTTGTTTAAGGAATTCCATCCTGATTTATTTTATGAGCACGTGGTATCCTAACCTCCAAATTTCAAGTTTTTCTTTATATTATCGTCCACATCCACTCTTTCCCGACACAACTGTTTGATTTACCGACTGCGCCATGGAACGTGTATTAAATTATGCCCAACAATAGGTGGAATAACTAGATTTATTGTATAAAGATACCAAGCAATCGTAATTACAATATCGAGCTTGCAGTCCAGTAGCGGCGTGGCTTGCATCTAACTGTGTAGGTTCACGTGGAACCAGGAGTATGCTTATGAGCTATGTGCCCCTTACGGACCAGGAGTGTGATTACATTTATGTGCCCCTTACAAGATTTAAGTAGACAATCTGATTTATTTATTTTCGGCAGAACATACATTCTAGCTAGATTTTCAATGGTTTCAATGAAATCTTTTCTATAAATATTATTAGTGGTTATTGGATGAGTCTAATTTGAAATATCTATTGGAATTGTTGAGGAACATTGTCATTTTATGCTTATAATCTTTATTATCCACAAAGACTGTGATATTGTTTTTATCAGCTCTAATTATAATCTGTATTCAATTTTTGTGCTGACAATATTTGATAGAATTTTATTGAAAATGTATTGATCAAAAAGTACGGGATTTCTAGATGGACATAATTTATTCGAAAGATCTTTGAAATGCACTGATATGTAAAACGTAATTTCAAATATATACTTTTTTCAGGGATTATTAAAAGTTCTAAAATATCAATAAAAAGTATTATGTTGATTAATATTAATGTTATCTGTTTTTATTTGAACTATACCTTGTTTATGTGCATGTTCGTTCTTAGCCCCAAAATTTGCCAAGAGGTCCATTGTTTTCGGTGGCGTACCTGATGATATTTCTGTGAAAAGACAAAAAATATAATGAAATTTGTAGAGTTAGAAATGTATTCGATAAATGTCTGAAGTACATAAAAATTATTAGTAGGAATAGAATTTGATAATATTTTCGGCATTCCGAACATAGGATTTGATAAATATCTTGTGTGAAAAGTTAACGATTAAATGTGCTAATATATTTTAATTTTAAAAATTCGGTTGGCATCATTAGATCAGACAAAATGCAGATTACTATGCAAAAATTGTTATTTTCGGACAGCTTGAAAAAACTTTTAAAATGATAGGTAAGTGATAGTATTCTAAATCTTCAAAATTGTTCAATAAAATAAAGAAATAATTGCAAACTCATATAGTTCAAATAAAGATGTTCGACGTTTGCTTCGGTAACCCTGTTGACTCGTAATATCAATGAAAACAAATTATGTCTTCTAGAAGTCGAAATTTTAACAAAAAACAATTTATTTTTCGATATTCATTCATTAACTTTCAACATTAATTTTGTCAACAAATAAATAGGATAAATTAATGCACAGAAAACAGATAATATCTATCCTCTTTAATAGTTTATATTTAATGAGTGCTATTTTATCTTGAGGAAGTAGATTTACAAAAATTAGGTACCGTACACTATATTTGACGATCAGTTAAGCGCAAAATTTCGGAATTCTAAAAAAATAATAATTTCCAGCAATTTTCCTATTAAAGAATTAATTTTTAGAATTATGTTTTAAGGTTTAAAATATAAAATATTAGGCAACGTGAAGAAATAAAAAGCTAATGAGGTTTTAAACCACAATGCCTGAGAGATTTTCAAAATATATCCTTACATCACTTTCCTGTGCGTGATAAACTGATTTTAATTGAAAGTATACTTATGTAAGAATTGTCTCAGAGAAATTGTTATTTGAGGAAAGCCAAAATAAATC
>NC_046664.1:84111096-84145339 GCF_010883055.1 Belonocnema kinseyi | reverse complement strand
AATATATTCACCAATAGAATTAAGGAAGACCATGAAGGTGTAGATCAGAGTATAAAATATGTCCATTTTTCGCAAGTAAGGGAAAACTGAATGATTCGTTAATGAAGAATTTAGTTGAAAGTATACTAAGGAATCTTCTGATGTTTTATTGATGTTTAAATATGTTATCTGACAATTTTTATACGTGTACGACTTCGCAGTTTTAAAACTCTCAATGTTACAATTGCACATGTAAGTTTACGAAATATAAGCAGTATTTAATCAATGACTTAAAAAAGACATCTAATGGAAATTTCACAGCATTTGCTTAAGCATGTTTGAATAACAATCACCTAGTAGACAAGACATTTGCTACGAATCAAAACATTAAAAACTGTAAAAACGTGTCGATATAGTTAAGGTCTTCAGACACGCAAAAAAATGGTCCTTCATGAAAAAATTAAAACTGAGATGATAAAACTTTTCTAAAACATCTATCACCGACAAGAATTAAACATTTTAGGATTTCATATAAAAAGTCTCAATATAAAATAGACACGGACTATTAGATTGAAGATTTAAAACATATTACTGATTAGAATACAATATTATTTGACTACAAATATTCTAATTACAAAAGCAAATGGAAAAAAACTGGAATTTTGAATTAAAAACTCTGTATCGTCGCTAATATAAGAAATCAACCCCTAAGGTTCAGAGGAAAATTATTATATAGAAAATACTGAATGGGTCATTGACAATAAATTAAAGAATTATGATCCATGATACATTGAGTTTTTATTTTTATTTGTAATTACAGGTTACTCTTAATATTTTAAGGTAGCCTGGGATCACAATTTTGTTTAGTTTAACATTTATTTTAATTAATTACATGCTGTGGAGGATTGCGATTAACATTGCGCACTCTAAAATAAAGTAAGATCGGACGAAGGCGGCCTACTGGAATTTCCGTCATTTCAAATGTGGTCAATGGGGTAATTACGCCACTTCGCATGTTAATTTTTACCCTTGTTTTAAGACCATTGCGAGAATTATATGTATATATTCCAGCAAGACATGTAGTACTGTCTAATATTGCAAAGACATCGCCATCTGCTCTTGATAATACAATGTATTCTTGCGTTGGTAAGCGCGCATAGCGATTCTGTCCTTCGAGTAATAACAGTGTTACATTAGTAATAAAAGTGTGTCTCTGAAGTTCGAACATCTGATTCAGATTCCGTTTGGGAATGAGCCGAATAAACGGAAGTTGGTCAAGTTCATATCCAGATCCATCAGAAGAAGGAAGCTTGGTAGTTAGAGGCATGTCCTTAGAAGGAGCAGACCTGTACTGGACACGAACTGGTGGCTCGGCAGGAGGAAGAGACCTGGCAGAAAAATATTGTTGTTCAGAAGAAGAAGAAAAAGAAGAAGAAAAAGTGAAGTAAAATAATAAAATAGCATTTTCTTGTTCACTATATATAAGTTTTTTATCACTTTTCTGATCAGAAAATATTCAAGGAAATTCAAGAGAATTTGATGAAATTCAAAAAAATATAGTCAAACTTTAATTTAGTGATTCTAGATTCAGTGTTTCCGAGAATTGAGAGGAGAGAAAAAATAGTTCTGAGACTCTGGATTTAATGTCACGATCCGCCCCAAAATTGACATAAAATCGAGGTGCGATCGAAACTTAAAAATTATTCCATTAAGTAGAACACGTTAGAAAAAAATCGATTGAATGCAGATAAATGAAAGATAATGAAATTAGTAAATAAAAATCTCACAAAATATCAGAATTCAAGTTGAATTTGAAAACCTTTAGTCAGAATTAAAAATAAATAAAAATCGGGAAAAAATCTATCTTTACTAAATAAAGTTTCTAATTTTTTAAAGTGACTCACCCATCACTGTCATTTAGATGCATTATTCTATAACCATATAAGTAATGGCTATGAAATCCTACTGGTGTTGCCTTAACTTCATCCTTGGTCAATGGGTTAACTTTGCCGCTGTTCAAGTTGATTTTTACCCGTCCTTTACAGCGAATGCGAGGATTGTATGCATATATTCCATGAATAATATGATTACTGTCCAATAAAGCAAATACGTCGCCATCGAATGTTGATAATACAATTTGTTCTTCCGCTGGCATTGGTCGATAGACCTTCCGTTTTGTGGATATTTCAATTGATTGATTTGCAGGAAAAAAGTATTTTCGAAGTTCAAATTGCAAGTGCGGATTTCTATAGGGAATAAGCCGAATAAATTCAAGTTGATCAAGTCCATATCCATGTCCATCAGAAGAAGGAAGCCTGGAAGGTGCAGTTATATAAAAGTCAGAAGGAGATCGGGACCTTGGACGAAGAGGAGATTTGGCAGGAGAAGAAGACCTAGTCCGTGAATGATATACGTCAGGAGGAAGATAACTGGCAGGAGCATGTTGTCTAGTAGAAGAGGAAGAAGAAGATGGTCCGGCATGAGGAACACCAGAAACAGAAGTGCCGTCAGGTAAAAATTTAAACTGCGAATTTAACTCTGTAAAAAGGATCAGAAGATTACATTTTTTACAGAACGAATGTATGCGGATTACAAATAATAATAATCTACATTTTTAATGAGAGAATGCGGTTTATTCTGGTCATATGATCCAATACAAATACAAATGGATTCAGGTGTCAATGAATCTTTATTCGTTAATTTTAAAAGATATAATTAACGTATGTTTCAACCTAGTTGCAGGTCTTCTTCAAGGTAATACATCACCTGTCAATTTTGATATTAAAATCCAAAAACAAGACATTTCAATTCTAAAATGAAACGGGGTCCAAATTATATAATATTTACTACATTTTAAAATAAAATTTAAACGACAACAGATACTTATTGTTTGGAAGGATAAACCCAGACTCAAGTATAAAACGCATTCTCTCAATAATGACAATAACGGTCGAAGAAATATCACAGGGTGGATAAACTCCAATCAATGAATTGTTAATAATCTATATTTTTGTAAAAAAATAAAAGAACTTAAGTGAGTAATTCAGAATAAGGGTAATTTTCAGAATATAAGCCCAGAATCATGACGCAGTTCATTAAAACTTTTTTTTAAATTGTTATATTTATAGTTTTGATTATTCTCTTATTCTACAGAAATATATAAAGAAACATTATGCTTTAAACAGTGAATAAACTATAAAAAAGGTGTTAAAAATTAAATTCCGGTATGGTATACTTTTCCTAACCTTTTCCTTTAAACATTGGAATTAAGGTTCCATGCGGGTACACTATTTACTAGATCAAGAGATTATTAAATGTTTCAAAAAACCAATGAAAAAGTCTTTTGGTAATAAACACTTGTGTTATCAATTTTTATTGGTAGAATAGTTACCTTCAATATTCGCATGTTCTTTACTCATCCCAAAATTTGAAAGAAAGTCCCTTGTTTTGGGCGGCATACCTGATGATATTTCTGTAAAAAGACGAAAAAGTTTGTGGAATTTGAAATTTTAAAAATGTACTACAAATAATAATAGTGCAATTCTATTACTCCGTTTTATTTCGCAACAGTCAGTTCAAAAATTAATTTTGAAATCAAAGTTTACTAACTAATAATAAAAGAACGCTAATTCTTTAAGCGCGTTATCTTCCCAAATTTCCTTCATATTTACGAGTGATTACTTCAATTAGAATAAACACATTAATACATATTTTTAAGTACTTAAAACATGGAAAAGTTATATTTCAAGTGGTGACATATTTGTAAATTTCTGTTATAATGATTCGTTTTTATGAACTTTCTCAATACATTAAAATTATTTAAATCTTAAACGGAGAAAATTTGTTTATTAAAATTTACCCAATTAGTTTGGAAAATGGAGGACACTACTGCATTTAGATAAAGTTTACAATTATTTTAGGATTTAATACAAAACAGAACTATGATTATAACAAAAGAGTCATGTAAAATCTCAAGTCCAAAAGTGAAAATTCTGGTATGTAATGATTCATATGATGATTGTATTATTTTCATACCAGCATATAATAAAATAACGCAAAGTAATGTACATTTTTATTAAATGAATGATATAAAGTTTATCTTTGTGTGATATTAACGGATCACCTAAAGGAAAGTATATGTTGTAGAATTTTTTAGAGATTTTCATTTTTGTTATGAGAGGAATTACACAAGAGTATGGTGAAATGAGAATAGTTAGGGATGTCAACATTGTCAGGACTGAAGTTTAAAGCCAAGTCCCCTGTACAAACTTTAACATTTTTAAGTTTAGGGCAATATTGTAGAACTTCAGAAAATATTCAAATATATGGATTAGTTTTACATGTTTTATTTTATTTATTAAATGCTGAAATTTATTTTTAAATGCTCAATTTTAAGGTGTACAAAATTTTTAATACAAAAATCATTCAATGTTCTTATTTACATCCTATAAATTTATAAGCCTGTTTACTAATAAAATGTTAAAATAAGAAATTTCGATGAACGGGGACCAGATAATTTTATGGACTGCCCTGACGTACTCGTACTTGAACTTTTTAGCCGAGATTTTTTCTCGATACGGCTAACAAACAAATTAGTGTTGGACATATCTTCGTTTATGTTTCTTCGTTAGAAACACTGTCTAGAATCTACTTACCAACAGAATTAAGCATAACGTTCAATGCTAAGAGCCGTGTATGAAAGCTGATCATTTTTTGAAGATGCAAGAAAGCCGATCGACGAAAAATTTTTAAAACATCTCAACTAATGAATACTCTGATATTTCGTGTGTATATTGTGTTCTGAGATATTTATTTTTTCCTCTTTCTGAGAATAAATCGCGTACGTGGACAATTTTCGTAAGCTTATGTATTTATATTATCTCACCTTGTAATGCACAGAGAACTGAATTTAATGTCGACAGAGTAAATATAAAATCCCTCGTTGACAAACATTTTGCTGAAAAGTTTCTGGCATAATTGAAATTCATCCAATATCATAGGATAGATAAGGCTTCTTCCAATAAAATGATGAATCATGTTTCACGTGGATTGCAACCACTAAAGAAATCTATTTGTTTAATCCGATTTGGTAAGATTTTTATATGCAAAATAGGTCGTGAAATGAAGAGAAGTAATATACAAAAAGATATTACTCAATTTTAGATTTCTTATTTCTAAAAACGAAAAAAACCGCTTTTTTAACTAAAATCATCCGACAATAAGTTAAAAGTGATTCATACACTAAATATGAAGCACTTAATTTTAAGTAAATGTTAATTAACAAATAATACGCCAAAAATACGTATTTTTAACGAAGCAGTTGAGTCTTAAAGCAGAGCGCCGAAATCGAAATTGGTGTCCACAAAAAAAAATAGCCTGAAAGTATGATACTGTTATATTTGGCTTGAGTTAATATTTTATTTAAAGTGTAGTTTTCCAGAAGGTGAGGATTTTTTCTCAAAAATTAATTTTTGCAGTCGTTTCCTCTTCTTCATAAATTTCTTCTTTTACAAAACCCCTTCACTTTTTCTTTTGACCTGCCAGCGAACACGTTCACACTCTCGTCACCAACATGCAAGTCCCTACAATTCTCGAGTAATTAAACTTTTGTTTAATGTCTAAATCGTTCCAAAATGTTTTGAAAAAGAAATATTTAATACAATTTAAAAAATTGATCACAAATGTATATAATTTCCAAAATTGGATATAGAAAAATTATAGAGAATATTGGATTAAAAAATAGTGATAGAAAACGGATTTCTAAAGTTTATGATTTCAAGTCATGCTTTAAGCCTAAATTCCTAAAATGCGGGAAAGAACCTTAATATAAAAATAACTGCATTTAATGCGAACATCTTTAAGTTTCCTAGATGAAAAAACCTGAGATTTTGTCTGAGATAAAAAAAAAAACATTATTTTATTTCAAATTTAAATTATTTTATAACGTACGATTTAAAACAGTTTTAAACTTAAGGGATTACACTCTTACTCTACGGATACGAGTTTCGAAGATACGAGTGCTCCACAGATATGAGCGTCCCGACACCAAAAGAATGAGCGCAATTTTTTCCCCTCTACCCCTGCCCTAATTGAGTCAGGAGCGCGGGGGTGCGCTGCCTTATATTCGACGTGAATAGTCGCGTAGTAGCCCTATGTGCGTTCTCACTCATTGCCCCCGAAACCTAAACGTTGCAGGAGTAGGAGATCCTTTCACGCACGCTTCTTAGGAGTTCAAGCTTCCCAAACTTCTCGTTTCTTTCGAGTTCGAGTGTAATTTAAAAATGCGGAATGTAAAATAAATATCTAATTATTTTAGCTTTTGGACAATTTTAAATTTAAATAAGCGGGGGTACTTGCTAGATGGATGCAGAAAGCTGTCATCTATGAGTCCAACCAAGCGATGTCAGCTGGCAGCTATTAACTAATTCCGAACGCCAATTTTGTATTCAGGTAAAATTATTTGCATTTAAAAATAATCACACGTATTGTTTCAAAATAAAATTATTTTTTCTTTATTCGTGACAGCTAGAATTGATAAGAATCTTTCAAAGAATGGAATGAGCTTTTGTCAATTAAAGTTGAATGAACATTGCGTCTTTCATCTAAAGCGCAAAAAAAATGCTAATAACTACATTTAAATGAGACATTTCAAACTGAAGTATGTTATCCTAATCTAAACTCAGATTTCCTGAAATAATAATTTATTGCAATAGTCAATGGAGATTTTTATTTTCAATTTACAAATCAAGTTCAGTCAACTGAAACTTTTCTTTTAGTAAAATTAACGCCAGTAAGTGTTGTTTATTACATTCAGTTTTTATTTTCATTTACAAATAACTCGTAATATTTGAAGATGCCTTCGGATGAAAATTGTTTTCGTTTAACATTTCTTCTAATTGATTCGATGCTAGTTAGGGTTGTGGTTAACATGATGCACTCTAAAATTAAGTGAGATCGGACGAAGGCGGCCTACTGGAATTTGCGTCATTTCAAGTGTGGTCAGTGGGGTGATCGAGCCACTTCGCATGTTGATTTTTACCCGTCCTTTAAGACCAGTGCGAGAAGTATATGTATATATTCCAGCAAGACATTCACTACTCTCTAATATTGCAAAAACTTCGCCATCAAATGTTGATAATACAATGTATTCTTGTGGGGGTAAGCTCCCATAGCAGTTCGGACCTTCGAGTAATAAAAGTGGTGGTGTATTCGTGGGAAAAGTGTATCTTTGAAGTTCGAACAGCTGATTCAGATTCCTTTTGGGAATCAGACGAATAAATTGAAGTTGGTCAAGTCCATATCCAGATCCGTCATAAGAAGGAAGCTTGGTAGGTAGAGCCATATTCCTAGGAATGGCAGATCCGCACGGGTCACCTACTGGTGGCTCAGCAGGAGGTTGTGAGCTGACATGAAAATGTTTTTAGTCAGATAAAGACGAAGGAGAAAATGGACTGCCACAAGAAACATCAGAAATAGGGGCGCAATTAATTAAGCACAAATGTTTATGAATTATCGTGAAGTTCTCCAAAATTTTTTGTATTAACAAGAATTAATTGTAGATTAAAAACCTTAAAACCTAACGGATACCTAAAATGCGACTGAATTGACAGCACATGAGAAGAATTTTAAAGAAGTTAAAAGAATTTGATCAAATATCTGAGACAGCAAACTCAGTTTAAAAGGCGACAGGATTATTTAGAAAAAACTAAAGACAACGTTTCAAGTACATTTTACCGAGTAGAATTGAGTTAGATTACAAGAATTTAAAAAATTGGTGTGAATTTAGAAGACCTCAAAAGACTTTGATGGTTCCCATGAAGCCTAAGTAAAGAAGTTATGTATAGTTTATATTTATTGGAAATAACATTGATTATTTTTATTGATTTCATAAAGAAATAGTTATAAAAAAAAACTTAAAATATCATTCTCTTGTTCCCCACATTTAAAATGTATATAACTTTTTCATCTCGAAAGAATTGTAATATTCTTTTTGTTTCTTGCTTTAAGGAACTCACCCATCATTGTGGTTCACGTGCAATATTCTATAACCATATAAGCAATGGCTGTGGATTCCCACCGGAGTGCCCTTTACTTCATCTTTAGTCAATAGGGTAATCTTGCCGCTGTTCATGTTGATTTTTGCCCGTCCTTTAGAGTGAATGCGAGAATTGTAGGTATATAGCCCAGTAAGCATATGATTATTGTCCAATATAGCAAAGACCTCGCCATCGGATGTTGATAATACAATTTGTTCTTCGGATGGCACCGGCTTAAAAACTTTTGGTGTTATGCGTATTTCAATTGATTTATTCGCAGAAAAGTTGAATTTTCGAAGTTCAAATCGGAGATGCGGATTTTTATGGGAAACAAGCCGCATAAATTTAAGTTGGTCAAGTTCATTTCCATGTCCATCAAAAGAAGGAAGCCTGATAGTTGGAGTTATATGAAAGTAAGTAGGCGATCGGGACCTTGGCCGAAGAGAAGATTCGGAAAAAAAAGAAGTTTCGATCTGAGAATTATGTCTGGCATCAGGAAGAAAAATAGAAGGAGAATAATGTCCAGCGGATGAGAAAGAAGAGGATGCACCAGCATGAGGAACTCCAATAATAGGTGCGCCGTCAGACAAAAATCTAAACTGTGCATTTAGCTCTGTAAGAGGGATTAGAATATTACGTTTTTTTGAGGAACGAATTTATTCGGATTACAAATAATAATCTACACTGTTAAAAGTGTTTGGAGTTCTACCACACATCTGCCAGAATTCTAAAATACAAGCGTGCAACCTTGGTATTGGAATGACGAAATTGCAATACATGTATTGTAAGTGTAAAATAGTGATTCAACAATCCGGGTGCAACGGGTCAAGCACCAGGTAGTTTAATACGTATTCGACGAGAACCTTTATAAAATTTAAATTTTGTGAATAATGAAAACAGTTCCAAATGGTATGTCGACGATCTTGGTGCACCAGGTCGCGCCCCAGGTATCTTAGCACGTATTCTACGAAAAATGTTTCAAAATTTAGATTTCGTCAATAATAAAAACAATTCTAAATGGTCAGCCGACGATCCGGCTGCACCGGGTCAAGCACCAGGTAGTTTAATACGTATTTTACGAGAACTTAAAAAAATTTTAATTTTCTGAATAATGAAAACAGTTCCAAATGGTCATTCGACGACCCGGGTGCACCAGGTCGCGCTCCAGGTAGTTTAGCACGTATTCTACGAGAACTCTTTCAGAATTTAGATTGTACCAGCAGCCAAAATTAGTAAGAATTGTGAGTCGACGATCCGCGTACATAAGATTAAGCACCAGGTAGTACAACACGTATTCTTCGAGAACTTTAAAAAAAATTAAAGTTTGTGAATTATGAAAAAAATTCGAATGGTTAGTCGACGACCTGGGTGAATCAGGTAACGCCCCAGGTCGACTCTAATTTTTAGAAATTTTGTTTGTTAGAATAATCTGAATTTTAAAAAGTTCGCGTATGGTACGTGCTAAACTACCTGAAGATCGACCTGGTTCACCCGGGTTGCCGACTCACCATTTGGCATTGTTTTCATTTTTCCCAAAATTCAAATTTTTAAAAAGTTCTCGTAGAATACCTGGTGCTCGATCTGGTGCACCCGGATGGTCGACTCACAATTGTTAGTAATTTTAGCTGCTTAAATAATCTAAATTTTGAAAAAGTTTTCGTAGAATACGTACTAAGCTACCTGGGGCGCGCCCTGGTGCACCCGGGTCGTCGATCACCATTTGGAATGGTTTTCATTATTGAAGAAATTAACTTTTTTTAAAGTTCTCGTAGAAAATGTTTTAAACTACCTTGTGTTCGACCTGGAGCATCCGGATCGTCGATACACGGTTTTTAGTAATTTTGGCTGTTAAAACAATCTAAATTTCGAAAAAGTTGTCGTAGAATACGTTCTAAGATACCTGGAGCGCGACCTGGTGTACCCGAGTCGTCGACTGGCCATTTCGAATTGTTTTCATTATTCACCAAATTAAAATTTTTTTTAATTTCTCGTAAAATACGTATTATACTACCTGGTGCTCGATCTGGTGCACCCGGATCGTCGACTCACAATTTTTATTAATTTTAGCTGCTGAAACAATCTAAATTTTGAGAAAGTTATTGTGGAATACGTACTAAGCTACCTGGGGCGCGACCTGGTGCACCCGGGTTGTCGATCACCATTTGGAATGGTTTTAATTATTGAAGAAATTAACTTTTTTTCAAAGTTCTCGTAGAAAACGTTTTAAGCTACCTTGTGTTCGATCTGGAGCACCCGGATCGTCGATACACGATTTTTAGTAATTTTGGATATCGAAACAATCTAAATTTCGAAAAAGTTCTCTTAGAATACGTTCTAAGATACTTGGAGCGCGACCTGGTGTACCCGAGTCGTCGACTGACCATTTGGAATTGTTTTCATTATTCACCAAATTTAAATTTTTTTAAATTTCTCGTAGAATACGTATTGTACTTCATGTTGCTCGATCTGGTGCACCTTAATCGTCGGCTCACAAATTTTTAGTAATTTTTGCTGTTTGAACAATCTAAATTTTGAAAAAGTTCTCGTAGAATACGTGTTAAGATACCTGGCGCGCGGCCTGGTCACCCGAGTCGTCGACTTACTAATGGTAGTTATTATGGCAATTGGCAAAATTTAAATTCTTAAAAAGTTCTTATAGAATATGTGCTACACTATATGGTGCGCGAACCGGTGTGCACCCGGCTAGCAAACTTAACATTTGTTTTTCTAATTTTTCTCTTTAACAGTCGTCGAGATATCCAGCTACTAGACTTGTACTATAAAATTCCAAGCCATGTAAGGTAGCATATCAATGCCAGAATTTGGAAACTACAACACTGTGTATTGCAACATAACCGTACGTTTCGGAAATAAACTTCCAATGCCTGCAGTGGAAGATTCCAACAGAAATTTTTAACAGTGTATATTTGTGGACAAAATAAAAGCGGCTAAGTGAGTATTTCAGATTCAGGGTAGTTTTTAGAACATAAACCCAGAATTCTGGCGCAGTTGATTATAATTTTTTTTATTTACTCTAATGGAGGTTTTAGTAGCCACTTTTTCACGAGGTTCGGTATTTTAAAAAGACTAACAGAGCCCAAAAATAGCTCAATCTTATGGAATGAAGAAAATAGTTATGATTCTTCTCTTATTTTACAGAAATAAATATAACATTCCTCAATGGTATACTTTTTCACACCTTTTCGTTTCAAACATTAGAAATAAGGTTTCTTGCGGGTAAAATGTTCAATGAAAATTTCTGTTTTCAATTTTCATTTATACTAAAGCTACCTTCAATGTTCGGATTTTCATTACTCGTCCCAAAATTTGACAGAAAGTCCCTCGTTTTTGGCGGCATACCTGATGATTTTTCTGTGAAAAGGCAAAAGAGATTATGGAATTTGTAATGTGGAAAATGCGCTAAAAATAGTAAAGGTGCAATTCTATTATTCCATTTTTTTGCAAAAGTCAGTTAGAAAATTAATTCTGAAATCAAAATTAGCCAAGTAATTATAAGAGAACGCTAATTCTAAAAGCCCGTTATCGTATCAAATTTTCTGCATATTTACAAGTTATTACTTCAATAAGAATAAATAAATTACAACATATTTTTAAATTCTTTAAACGTGAAATAGTCGGATTTCAACAGGTGACGTATTTGTTTGATTTTCTGGTATAATGATTTGTTTCTATAAACATTCTAAATATATTAATATTGATTAAATCATTTCCGTCCACATAGGGGAATAACAATTTTAGTGTTGCATATATATCTTTATTTTTCTCCATTAGAGGATACTTTCTAGAATATTCACTTACCAATAGAATTAAGAATAATGTTAAATGCTAAGAGCAGAGTATAAAAGGTACTCATTTTTGAAGATATAGAAAAGCCGATTCACGAAGAATTTCAAAAATGGCTTAACTAATGAATACTCTTACATTTCGTATATACATACTCTTCTGAGATTTTTTTTTTCCTCCTCAAGAGTATAAATCGCGCACGTGGATAATTTTCGTAAGCGCATGTATTTGTATTAACTCACCTTGAGAAGCACTGAGGACCTAATCTAAAATCAACAGATTACATATAATATCGCTTTTTGACAAAAATTTTTCATGAAAGTTAAGTACGTAATTAAAATTCATCCACGATCATAGGGTTTATAACCTCTATTTTCTTTAAAAAGATTATTAATGCTTCACGTAGATTTAAAGAACTAGAGAAATATATTTGTTTAAATCTATTTAACAGAAATTATATTTGAAAAATGGTTCATTTTTGGAAAAAGAAAGAAAACGCTGCCAGAACCTCTACCCGAAATCCGGTTTTTTGAGCGAAATATGAGAGCCCAAAAATCAAAATTAGAGGCCAAAAAGAACCAAAAATAGTCCAAAATTATTATATGCCTACATTAGGGTTGAGTGCATATTTCATTTGAAGGGTAGTTTTTAAAATGTACAATTATATACTTTCTGTTTCTAGTGCTTAGAAAATTTATCTCCCAGATGTTAAAATTTTAAAAAATATTTAATTAATTTCTTATCTTTATTTATGAATTTTATGGAAATTTCCAGCATTACGAAACATAGGATTTGATATAAGTCTCGTGTTCTTAAAAATGATTTTTTTAATTCCCGAAATCATCAGAATATGGGAAAAGAAATAATAAGGGAAAAAGTATTTCTAAAATTGCTAATTTTCAATCATGCTTGAAGCAGCATTTAAACAAAAATAAGATATCTTTTGACCAGTTAAAGTGAAATGTTCTTCCCTCAATTAAAAGAATTCTCAATAGTATTCATAGGCAACTCTACTTTATGCAACGAAATCAATAAAAAAAATTCATAAATTAAAATTAGAAGTGTAAGAAACAACCCAAATATAAAAATTACTATTTTAAATTTAAATGTCTGGAGGTACTTACGAGATGGGTGCAGAAAGCTGTCATCCTCGAGTCCCTTCATGTCCTCAAGACACACAAGAATTAAAAAAAATTGTTTGCAATAGTCAGTGGCACATTTTGTTTCAATTTATAAATCAGGTTTATTAACCTTAAACTTTTATTTAGGAAAAAGTAATACAAGTAAGTATTCTTCATTTTATTGATGAATTTTTATATTTTTGAACTTGTATTTTAAAATAATGTTATATTTGAGGGTCTGATTATGAAATTCTCAATATAAATAGAGAATGTTTAAATAATAAGCGTCAACGATATATAGCTGTCAGCATAAAGTTTTGAATTTTTTTAAACCATCTTCAAAATAACATCAATTATAAAAATCAAAACATAAACTTTGGAAGTTCATTTGAGGAGGCTTTCACATGCACTACAGGGTAGATAGTTTTTTGACACGTTGTGGTACAGTAGAATTATTAGAGGTAAATATATATAAACCACTCAAAATTTTTCTCAAACGCTATTTCGTGAGTGATGGAGAAGGAACTTGTTTTAATTTATTTTCGAAAATGATTGGCTGGGACATTGACAAAAAAACAAAAACTTGACAACTATGATACTTTCGGTTTTTATATTTATTTGTAATTAAAAGTTACACGTAATATTTTAAGGTGGCTTTAAATTTCCATTCTTATAGTTTATCATTTCTTTTACTCGATTGTATAGGATGGAGGATTGTAGTGAATGTGATGCACTATAAAATTAAGTATGATCGTACGAAGGCGACCTACTGGAATTTCCATTATTTCCTGTTTGGTCAACTCGGTAATCGAACCACTTCGCGTGTTAATTTTCACACGTGCTTTAAGGCCAGTACGAGAAATATACATATAAATTCCAGAAAGAGCTGTACGACTCTCTAATATTGCAAAGACGTCACCATCCAATGTTGATAATACAATATATTCTTGCCTTGGTAAGCTCCTATAGTTATTCGGTCCTTCTAGTAATAAAAGCGGTTTATCCGTAGGAAAATTGTATTTTTGAAGTTTGAATAGCTGCTTCATATTTCTTTTGGGAATAAGCCGAATAAATGGAAGTTGATCAAGTGCATATCCGTTTCCGTCAGAAGAAGGAAGCTTGGTAGATAGAGCCACGTGCCTAGAAGTTGAACTGAACCTGCAACATTTGTTGGCTTAAAGAGGAAATGATAGAAATAAGCGTAGTATATAATATTAATAATTATTTGAACAACAAAATGAACTAAAACGTGATTTAACGATTACAATTTTTTTAAGTAACTCACCCCTCTCTGTGTTTTACATGCTCTACTCTATAGCCAAGTAAAAATTGGCGATTGAGGCCTACTGGAGTTCCCTTGACTTCATCTGCGGTCAATGGAGTAACCTTGCCGCTTATCATGTTCATTTTTACCCGCCCTTTACATTGAATGCGACCACTGTATGTATATAGTCCTGCAAGGCTATTAGTTCTGTCCAATACTGCAAAGGCTTCATCGTCGAATGTTGATAATACAATTTGTTCTTCGGTTGGCATAGGCTCATAGACTCCTTGCCGAGAGCGTATTTCAATTCGTTTATCCCCACAAAAATTGTATTTCCGAAGTTCGAATTGCCGGTGTGGCTGGTTATAGGGAATGATCCGAATAAATTCAAGTTGATCAAGCCCATATCCATGTCCATCAGAAAAAGGAGTCGTTGTTGGTGGACTTATATATGTGTGAGGAGGAGACCGGGCCCTTGGCCTAAGAGGAGGTTTGGTAGGAGAAGAAGACCTGACCGCCAAAAGAGCTCTGACGGAAGGGCGGTACACCTGATGATATTTCTGCGAAAAGGCAAAAAAAATTGTAGCATTTTTAATGTCAAAAATTGATCACAAATAGTAATAGTGCAGTATTATTATTCCATTTTATCTCTTCTATCTCAGTTAACAAATAATTATCAAATAAAAGTTTGCTAAGTACTAATAAAATAATTCTAATTCTGCTGGAATCTTATCTTCTACATTTTTTTTCATATTGAAAGGTAATTAATTTAATCTGAATAAACAATTTACAGCATATTCTTACATACTTGAAACGTGAAAATGGAAGATTTAAGTAGTTGATGTATTTGTTAAAGTTTCTGATATAATGATTTGTTTCTACAAATATGTTAAATATATTAAAATAAAGTAAGTATTGGACCGACACATAGGGTAATGACAAAATTAGTATTCAATCTATCTTTACTTATTTGTCTTTGTTAGATTATACTCTCTAGAAATTTTACTTACCAATATAATTAAGAATGGCGTTCAATGCTAAGAGCAAAGTGTGAAAGTTCCTCATTTTTTGAAGACGTAGGGACGCCGATTAACAGATAATTGCAAAAGCAGCTTAACTAATGAATACTCTTATATGACGTGCATACATACTGATCTGAGATATTTATTTTTTCCCCTTCCTCAACATAAATCGCGTTCGTTCAAAAATTTTTATAAGCGTATGTATTTATATTATGTCAATTTGAGAAGCTCTTTCTTTAAGAAGAATAATAATGGGTCACGTACATTTAAACAATTTAAGAAATATATTTCTTCAATTCTATTTACCAAGATTTTCATCTGCAAAACAGTTAACTAAATTCAGAAAAGTAATATATCAATTGATATCAGTTATTATAGATTTATTGTTTCTAAAAACAGAAACAAAACGCTGCGAGGACACATAACCAAAGTTCGTTTATTTCAGAAAAATATAAGAGCCCCAAAATTTAATTTGGTGTTCAAAAACAACCCAAAAATAGCTAAAAATTATAATGCGACAAATGAGCAATCTCGATGAAATTTCCTCTATTTGAATAGGCCTACCAAAAGGATGAATTTTAAAATGCTGGATATTAAATATATAGCTACTGTTTTCGAACAATATTTCAATAACCAACGTCAACGGAACAAACCTTTGAGCGTTTATTTAAGGAGGCTTTGCCATACCTTGCCGTGATGATAGTTTTTTGGGACTGATTTACACAAAACTGGTTTTTATTTGATATCGGAAAATACTGACTGGAACTTTGACAAACAATTAAAGTTTTGGTAAGTGTAAGAAATTCAGTTTTTATTTTTATTTTTATTTACAAGTTACTCGTAGTATTTTAAGGTGGTTACAGACTACAACTTTTTTTTAGCTTATCATTTCTCTTAATTGATTGGATTGTGGTTAACATGTTCGACTCGAAAATTAAGTATAATCGGACGAAGGCGACCCACTGGAATTTGCGTCATTTCATCTACGGTCAATGCGGTAATCGTGCCGCTTTCCATGTTTACTTTTGCCCGTCTTTTTCTGCTAATGCGAGAATTATAAGTATATATTCCAGCCAAAAAGTTACTACTCTCCAATATTGCAAATACATCACCAGAAAATGTTGATAATACAATGTATTCTTGCATTGCTAAGCGCCCATAGCGATTTCCTCCTTCGAATAACAAAATTGGTTTATCTACAGGGAAAATGTATTTTTGAAATTTAAATAGGAGCTTGGAATTTTTTTTGGGAATAAGCCGAATAAATTGAAGCTGGTCAAGTCCATATCTAGATCCGCCACAAGAAGGTAGCTGGGTAGGTGGAGCAATGCACCTGCGTGGAGGAGACCTGGACATAACACCATGTGATGGCTCGGCAGAAGAAAAAAACCTGAGAGTAGAATATTTTTCTTCGTATTGTTGAATTTAAAAGAATATGCAGCTGAATTGGAAAGAATTCAATAAGATTCAACAAAATCCAGAGAAGAAGAATTAATAACAAGGGACATAAGAAAAAAAAGTTACAAAAAGTGAAGTTAGTGATAGTGTGGTGGCCATGGCTAATTATAGACAAAAGTTTAGCATATATTTATGTTTATTTGAACTAAAAAAACTGCAAAACATAATTTAATAATACTTAGTTTCTTTTAAGTAGTTACTTACCCATCTTTGTGTTTTAAATGCTCTACTCTGTAGCCATAAAAAAACTGACGATGAGGACCTACTGGAGTATCCTTGATTTCATCTCTGGTCAATGTGGTGACCTCGCCGCTTTTCATGTTGATTTTTGCCCGACCTTTTGATTTAACGAGAACATTGTATGTATATATTCCAGCAAGAGTATAAGTACTGACCAATATTGCATAGACTTCGCCATCGAATGTTGATAATACAATTTGCTCTTCCGTTGGGATCGGTCCATAGATTCTTGGCTTTACGAATATTTCAAGTCTTTTATCTGCAGGAAAAGTGTATTTTCGAAGTTCGAATTGCCGGTGCGGATTTTTGTAGGGAATTAGCCGAATATATTCAAGCTGATCGAGGTCATATCCATGTTTGTCAGAAGATGGAAGTCTGGTAGGTGGAGTTATATACGTGGGAGGAGGAGACCGGGACCTGGCAGGAAAAGGAGGTTCGGCAGGAGAGGGAACCCTGATCGGAGAATCATGCCTGGCAGGAAGAAGATCATTGGTAGAAAGATGATCTATATCGCAAGAAGAAGATGGACTAGCACGAGGAATACCAGGAATAGGTGCGCCATTCGGCAAACATTCGAATTGTGAACTTAACTCTGCAAGAAGAAAGATTCGTTTACATTTTTTTGAAGGACAAATTTTTTTTCATTTCTGGTAATAAATTACACAATTATCCATTTTGATGAACCCTTTAAGCTTACACAAAAATCGTTTTTTATACATAGAAGTGTACCGAAAAAATTATTAGTGTATCGAAAAAATCCGAAAGATTTTGGCAGATTTCGAAGGAAAAATTTCGAACCTTTTTAAGAATTTTGACAGACTTCAGAAGAATAAAAAATCTTTTCTGGGAAAGTGAAAGTGATTTTTTATATTAATAAACTTATTTTAAATGAATATTTAAAAGTATTTGGAAGGATTTACACAATTTTCAAAAATGAATGTGGAAGATTTTAAGAGTTTAAACTGGAAAAATTTCCAACGAATTCTAATTCTGGGTTTAAACATGGAATTTTCAAATTTTAACCAATTCTGAGTTAAAACTGGTATTTATCCAAAGAATTAGACTTTTTATTTTAAAAATATTTGTGGATCTTGTAGGTTATTTTGAAAGGTTCTAAGTACTTTGTAATTTATTTAAATAGTTTAATGGAATTTTAAAGGATATTAATTTTCTAAGAAAGTTTTAAAAGATTCTAAGGAATTATGAATTAATTTGATTAATTTGATTGGATTTCACGTTATTTTAGTCCAACAATTTTAAGGGCTTCAAAAGGTTTGGAAGAATTTAAGGTCAATAATTTCCTATGATTTCAGAAGATTTGATCAGGTGTCTAAGGATTTCAATTACCTTCTTTGGTATTTTTTCAGATTCCTTGGAATTTTCAAAAGGTTTAAAAAATTGTACATGAGTTCAAAAGGTTTTACAGTATTTGAAATATTTTAGGAAATTTCAAACGATTCCCAGAATTTTCTTCATTTATTTCAATAGTTTGATGGAATTGCAAAGGCTGAAATATTTTAGGGTATTTTAAAATATTTCAAGAGAATTTATTCACAAGAAGTGAGGGATTTGGCAGAGATTTAAAGATTTGAAGAGGTTTTCAAATATTTGTTGTAATTTATGTGGAATTCGACCTGAGTTCTTATTTATTTATCCTGAATTCTTAAAAAAATTGAATTTGTCTAAATAAACTAAATTCTACTCAATTCATTCAATTTTGTTCATATCTTGAAATTGCTTATAATTAACTTGATAACTTTTGAAATTTATTTTGATTTTTTATGAATTCTAACTAATTGTTTTTATTTTTTAAACATTTATTCTATTTAATCGAAATTTTTATATTTTTAAAATTGTTCGGATTGTTTTGAATTTATAACTTGAGTTGTTTTGTAGTCATCAGTCACTTATTGGGTAGAAATTAGAATGTGTTTAAAGATTTGTATTTGGATTTGTATTAAAAACATGTTCGTCAATTCATTTTAATTCTGTGGAATTTAATTTGAATTATTTTTAAGCCTTGTGAATTTATCTTAAATTTGTCACCCTTTGAGTGCGAAAAAAGTATCCTATCCTTAATATAAAAAGTGGTAATCAGAGGAACCTTTGTATATACAAACTAAAGTTTGTTTCCATTTCTTCAATGGACCCATAACACGTCTTTTGTTTGAGATTGTGACTGGAAAGTATTAATTGCTCGAGTAATTCATTATTGTTTTGTTCACCATTTTTTCATGCAGTGCTATGACAGTGTTATATTATAAAGTGAAATTTATGTATTTTTTTTTAGTTTGATTAAATGTAAATTAAATGCGTAAAATGTGTGACTACTTAAATTCATTTTTCAAAATTAATTGTACATATATTTCCATTTTTTCTGGAATTAGTTTAAGAGTTGAACTGAAAAAATTAATGAAATTTTTTAGAAATAAAATTTTGAGCTTAAAGTAAAGTATAAAATTAGAATCATTTACATTTTTTTATTTGAAACAGTCACTTTTAATCACGCCTAAAGTTGGGCAATCTAAATACGAGCGTACATTTCGACACGGGTGAAGCCATCCGGAAGGCGAGGAGCGAGCTGAATAGTTCGGTGAGGCAGCGCTAGGAAGCGCAGAATTCTCTCTCTCGTAGGCAACTGCAGCCGAATAGGATATAAGAAGGTGGGCGGGATGTGCCTCGGCAGTTTTGAGTGGACTACGGGGAAGCACAGTCCACACATCGGGTTATTCATCGGAGCAGCCGCTCTGAAAGAATAAAGGTCCGTTGTTTTCGCCTTGTCTATGCACGCTATCCCGGGCTCTAGACTGTTTTTGATACCTTGTTTCTTGGGCACATCTGCAAAGGCTCCAAGCTTTTTGGTTTTCTATTCAGGTTTCCTTGGATACGCTTCTCAGACTCCAAGTCATTTATTTCTTTAATTTCTGTGTTTATCTTGGGTACGCTGGCACAGGCTCCAGAATATTTCTTTTTTGGTTTTTTGTTATCCTTGAGTACGCTGTCACAAGCTCCGAGCTGATTTTAATTTATTTATTACTTACTCGGCTACGCTGTTCAGGCTTCGAGCTGATTATGATTTGTTTATTATTTTCCGGGTACGCTTTGCAGGCTCTGAGACCATCTTAACATTTACTTAGCCTCTTGGACATGCCACATCGGCTCCAAGACATTTCCCTGTTTGCTCGGGTACGCCATACAGGTTCGGAATCTTTCTTGCACATGATTTTTTCAGAGCATGTTGTGCAGACTCCGACCCGTTTTCTTTATAGGATTTTTAGAAAGGCTACTCACTGAGAAGTCTGGCAATCTTAAAACTATGAATGTGGCATTCTCAATCGAATTCGCACAGAGAGTGCTATGATTTCTTTGAGATTGCTGAGATTACCCTAATTTCCAAAACTTCTCGAGATCGAGACTCTCGAGGAGAAATCATATACGGCTAATCTCGGCGACATTCAGATGTAGTCGGCCGTTAGTTCGACTCTCCGAGGCAGCGTGTGATGTGCATGCTCCACAATTGGCAAAAAATTACCGAGATTTCTAAGAATTCCTTCAATAGTTCTTCTAAGATATCCAGTCCAACAATCTGAGATTTCTCAGTTACTAGCCCCTTGGATTTCTCTCGTTATCCCATATAAGAATCCCAGATACTGTGTATTAATAACTTTGAAATTAATAAAATTACTATTAAGTTAGAGATGGCAAAGTCTATTATTAAACATGCCAAATTGTTGAGACCAGTGACAGTAGTGAGTATCGCCTTCATGAGACTAAGATTATTGTTAGAACTTTAAGTGAATAAATTAAGATAAAGTCGTTATGAACAATGCTGTCCGATTAAATTTTATTACGTGTATTATGTAAATCAGGGAAGACGCTACGCTCTTTCAGCTAGGTATTTGACCATAAGAAATCGATAATCCTTTGATGCTTTTTTATTTTGTAAACTGATTAATTAGTTATTAGTTGATTACCAAATCGATGTAACAGAAAGAAAAGCGAAAATTGAGAAAAGAATATATGTAAAATAAAAATATTAAAATATAAAAATAAATATTAAAAAAATATATATATTAAAAGTTTTTTACGTTATTTATTGGTTAATTGATATTAGCTGATTAATTTTGTTTACAATATTAAGTTCCATAAAGATTGAAGTTAAATATTGTTCAACTCAGAAATTTAAATTATTGTTTACTTTAAGGTTAGGTTATTTAATATGAGATATTATTTGTATAATAAAAGTTTGTCTAAATTTTAAATGTCCTTATTACAATTTCATAATTTGAAAAGTGTTTTTGTTGTTTTGAAATGATTATCTTATTTTAATCTTCAAAATTAAAGATATGTCAAAATGTTTTAATTGTTTATAGAATGATTTCAAAAGATTCAATGAAAATAATGGTTTAATGTTTTTTTGAGATGATTGAATATTTATTAAATAATTCTGTTAAAAATGAAACTTTCTAGAATCATTTTAAAAGAAATAAGAATATTCAGAATTTAAAGTTCAAATAAAAAAATTACATAAAATTACAAGTAATTTGATTTTTTCAATGAAAATAATGTTTTTTTTTATGAAGCCTTTCAAGCCGAAGGAGGCCTATTTCGGCTGAACTTTGTTTAAATACATTAATATTACATGATACATGAGCTTGAAGGATGATTTTATTACAATAATTATCTGATTACAATAGCTATATATTCATTTCGCAATCTTCTAAGAATGAAAAAAATATATAAACATACATCAATTTGTGGCTTTGAAACGATTGATTCTGTATTAAGCGGTAGGAAGAGGTTAAATTTTCGTAAATTTTTTATAAGTTTAGCTCTGTGATCATCATCGTTGTTGAAGTACGTCTCGAAGTAGATTTTACTAGTTAAATTTCCTTGACTAATGAGAATCTCATTGTTTTGCAGTTTATATTCGGACTTGAATTTTTCATATAAATCTGTAAATGGGCAAAGCTTCAGGTCGATTTGTTCGAAGCTGGTCGCATTTTTCGCTAGCTGATCTGCTAACTCGTTGCCCCAAATATCTTTATGGGCAGGATTCCCAAAAATTTTTAGGAAGGAGTTGTGAGTGTTGTTTTTATAAAAACTGAGAAATTTTTCATTAATTTGAAGTATGAACGGATTTACTCCAATGTTCAATTTGATGTTCTGAAGCGAAAGTATTGCGCGCAGTAAGTCAGAAAAAATACATACATTCCGGTTTTTGTATTTAAGATCTACCGTGAGCGCTTCATTCAAAGCAATGAATTCAGTAGTGTAGACAGAAGCAGAAGAATCAATTTTTTTATTGATAAAAACATTAATTTCAGAAAATCATAAGCAAATCCCACCCCTGAGAGAGTCTTACTGCCATCTGTGAAAAAAGCCAGTGCACTATTATCAATTATTAAATTCCTCTATATTTTCATTTGGATTTCTCGAATTTTCAAGTGATTTACCAAAAGAGATGTTGGTGAGAACAGAAGTGAGTAGGTTATCATATTCGTGGCAATAAATATTGTATTTCGGTTGTTTGATCGCATGGTCGGCTTGCACAAAATAGTCTAACAAGCTTTTAGAAACAATTTTTTTAGATTTTACACTTCGTTTCTTGCTAAAGTTCGAGAAACTTTTTGCACATTTCCAAGTTTGAGATTCCTGATTAGAAAAACTTTTCGATAAATAATTTTTGCAAAGATGAGCGGCTCGAAATTTTAGAAACGGCAGTTTTGATTCAGCTAACAATGTGTTTTTTGGGGTGCTAATCTGAAAACCAAGCGCAGATCTTACAGCGTTATATTGGATTTCTTCCAATTTATCGATTTGAGACTTTCGAGTAGGGAAGTAAATAAAGCTTGAGTAATCTATAATCGACCGTACATAACTTTTATAAAGCGTGATTACAGTTGTAGGGTCTGCGCCCCACCAAGTACCACAGAGAAATCTTATAATATTAAGAGCTCTGAAGTATCTTTTATGCACCTCTATAACTGGGCGATAGAAAGCTAATTTATAATTTTTTTAAACTCCCAGAAAGGGAGTTAATTCTCTAGATTTAATAACGTGATTACCGATTTGAACTTCTATCTTACCGGGAGCAATGTGTTTGTTCTTGAAGTGTATAAGAACTATTTTTACTGGTTCTAATTCAAGGCCTAGCTGGCTAAGATTGTTTTGAATTCTTATAATAGCGTTCTGAAGAATGCTTTTAGCCCTTTTATTCGAGTTGAACTTTATATAAAATGCAAGGTCATCCGCAAACTGAGATACAATTACATTCTTTTGTAAATTATGTACAATTCCGGCTACATATAAGATGTAGAGAAGAGGACTTAAAACTGCAACTTGAGGCACGCCCTTAAACATTATCTGAGGTTAATCGCCTAGGGATTCCGTAAATCCTTGTCTTTCAAAAGTAATAAATTTGTTGAAATGTAATAAATGTTCAGAACATTCAATGGCTAGCATTTTTCGAGTTAAGCGCTACATTAAATTTAACGAAGGAAAAGTATTTCTCTAAAAAATCGTTGTTTTGACAGCTGGGAATAATCGGAGAACTAATCTTGTCTGTGGATAAATTTAAGTCAATACCTGACTGCAAATTTTTAGATGAACGAGTAGCGTTAATTTTGACCCATTTATTCTTGAAAATTTTACATTTATTCCATACATAAGAAGGGTTCGTACGAAAGTTTATGGATTCAGAACATTTTCGAAAGCACTCTTTTTTCTTTGCTTGAAAAGTTCTTTTAGCTAGAGCAGCATATTTTTTGTACAAGATTAAATCTTTAAGATTATTTTCGCATCTTCACTTTTTCCATGCCACCCGTCTCAAACGTTTTAGTTTGTCGCACTCAGCGTCCTACCAAGGAACGGGGTTGTAATGTTTGCAAGTTTTGCTCCAAGCGGTCTTTCTAGGTGTCGAATAAGCAGCAACTGTCGTGACCAATATTATTTATGATTTTATCTTATTCAATTTGATTTAAAACAAAACCGGGGGTTATATAGCATGCAGTTAGATAAAAGCAAGGATTAGCATTAATTAAATGAATACCGCAAAGTTTAACGGAATCACAAGCAGATTCTAAGCTGTCAATTTCAATGTACGCTAAAGATTTACGTATTAAAAAGATGATGCCGCCTCCACGGGAATGAGTGCGATCTCTTCTCACTGTCGGGAAGCCGGGAAACTGTTCACTCTGGGTGTCCGATAATATAGCTGTGTCCTTAAAAATTAAGCGCACAATTATTCTTTCAATCCGACTTTTCAGGTTTTTGTCACTTAAATCAATATTTACTTGTTCAAGCATTTTTATAAAAGAGTCGATGTCTGAAGTGTATTGTTTAGCTATGGCGGGAATATCTGATTTGCCAAACACGTTAACCAGAAAATCTGTAAGTTGAGTATAGTTGAGAGCATAATTATTAGTACTAGTAACATGTTCTTTCTCTTTATTTAATCGTAGCTCGACTTCTTCGTTATTATCTATTCTTCTGTTCGAGAGTTTGAGCTTCTTGCTATTTTGAGTATCTTTTACTTTGGCTTTTATGATGGTAGCGATAATTTAACTAGCTTCAGAAGTAAAAGGGCTTTTTGTAGAAGCGGTACTTGATTTGAGCATGCGTTTATTATTCGGCAGAGGGGGATAAGCGCTAGGCCTTATATTTTCGGCGTCGGTGGTAAGCTTGCTAAGTTCAGGAGATACTGTAACTTGTTCAACTGAAGCGGTGTCCATGCTGCTGATTAAGAAATCGTTATCCACGTTCAAGGAATTCACAACACTGACCTGAGTATTTATAAAGACGTTTTTGCAGTGCTTAGCCAGATGACCCTCTTCTCGGTACAGAAAGCATGACAATTTATCTGCTGAAAGATAGATATAATACTTTCTGTTGTCAAGATCGATAGGAAATGAAGAAGGGATTTTCTCAATATCATCTGGGTTGATAGACATTTGGCGCCGGAAGCTTAGAATATGCGAGAATCCAGGTTCCTTGATACCAGCGCGAATGTATGTTATTTGAGAACATGGAGTGACTTTTAGCTTAGAAAGCTTATCGACGATTCTTTCATTAGGAATGGTGGGACAAGCGTTTGAAATAATAATTCGTTTGGCTTTAGAAATTAAAGGTCGTATTTCCAGTGAATGAGAGCCGATAATAACCTTCTTTCCACCTTCAGTAAGTCTGTTAGCGGTTACCTTGCAATTCATGTATAAGCAGATGCTACTGTGGGAAATACGTGATACAAATCGAATGTTTGCAGGATGAGTTAGTTTACCAATAGCGATTGTATACTAATGGATAGAGACACCCTCCAAAGCGTCGATTACATTAGCTTGTTCTTTTGTTGGTACTTGAACTTGTTGTGCAACGTGTGAATAGGAAGACTTGATTAGTTTTGACTGCGGTTGAGAGAAACTTTGAGGAAGAGAGAGCATTTTGATGCAAGTGCTTCTGAACTAGAAGCACCCGCCTTTCTCTAAAGAGCCGGCTTTAAAAAGCCGAAAGAATATCACACCGACTCTGCTGATTTAAGGAATTTGAAAATCACAGACACCACACACATAAAGACTCGAACCAACCACCAAACGTTACACTCGTGGGCATAAGCGAAATGTAAACACGCCCGATCACTACGGTGTCGCAGACATTTTCATTTTTCATTTTTATAATTATAAGTCAGTTCCATTTTTTGAAATTAGTTTTAAAGGTTATGAATAAATTAAATATATATAAATGCTGTTGCAATGAAAATATATTGTAAAACTTATTAGAATGATTTAATGAAAATTATTGTTTCTCGGTTCCAGTTCTACCTCCTCCCTCTCCCAACTTAACTTTGGCATGATTTCGACTAAGAAAATAAACTTATTACATAAAGGTGTTAGTTGGGCGTATAATCTAAACAATCAATAATACAAACTACAAAATAGCCTCGGAAAGGACGGGAACTTTTAATGACAAAAGGCATGCACACGGAAAATCTAAAGGTCATGTTTCAGGTGACGAATGGAGACTGGGTGTTTGGAATGCTAGGGGAGTAAATGATCTCAAGGTAAAAGAATTGCGTGAAACTATGGACGTGAAGAAACTAGACATTTTATGTGTGTCTGAAACAAAGAAAAAGGGATGCGAAACCAAAGAAATAAAAAACGGCATATAGAAAGGCGGATTTGAAATATGGTCAGGAGTAGACTGTGATTCACATGGTGAACAAGAAGTAGGTCTTATTTTGAATGAAAGGGAAAAGCAGCATCTCGGAGACCATGGTTTCGTATCTCCCAGACTGCTGTGGGCTAGAATGAAAGTAGGAATCAGAAGACTATTTATCATAGCATGCTATGCGCCGGGTGATAGTGAGCCTAGAGAAGTAAAAGACGCCTTCTGGGACACTTTAAATAACACAATAAACATTTGCGAACATGGGGAAAGAATAATTCTACTAGGAGACATGAACGGTTGGGTGGGCATCCAAAATGAGGATACAGAAAGAGTATTAGATAATTTTGGGGATCCAAGAACAAACTATAACGGGGATAAATTAGTTGGTCTATGCTTGGAAAGGGGTCTGTTTATTACAAATCCTTGGTTTAGGCATAAAGTGATCCACATGTACACCTGGTATAAAGGAAATAGCCACAGTATAATTGACTTTGTTGTTGCGGATGAAAGACTAAGAGAGTTAGTCAAAGATACAAGAGTCATGAGGGGCCCTGAATGCAATACTGATCATTACCTTCTGATCTCAAAAATTAACTTAGGTCGGGGATAGAGAAAAAAGAGAACCAAGAAAGCAAAACAAACGCGAATCAAAATTGAGAACCTACAGAAACCGGATGTGCGAATAGATTTCCAAAATAAGATAATGGAAAGCATAGATAGGGCAACATGTGAGGACCGTATAAAAAACAAAGATATAGAGGGTGCCTGGACAATGTTACGGGATATCCCTGTTAGATGTACGATTGAAGTGTGTGGTACCGCAGTTGTAGGAAGAATGTTTGGTGATGCGTGGTGGAATGATGAAATTCATGCTGCCCAAAAAGCAAAGAGAGAAGCGTACAACATGAGAAATAGTTGGCGGGCAATGGTATATGATGCAGACGGAACACTAGAGACTTTCAGAGACTATTTTAGAAGACTATTCGGAGATAAAGCTGTAGGACACCACAACTGCGATGTTGAACATGATGCGATGGAAAACTCAATTGAAAAAGTCTATGTCACTGAGATTAGGGATATAAGTAAGAACTTGAAAAACGGTAAGGCTGCCAGGATAGACGGTATTAACGTTGAAATGCTTAAACACGGTGGCGCGTGCATACCACATAGACTGTGCGAATTGATAAATTTATGTTTCGAGATGGGAGACGTCCCAGACGATTGGAAAAAAGCGATTATCGTACCAATATACAAGAGAAAGGGAGATAAAAGCGAGTGCAATAATTACTGAGGGATTAGCTTATTAAGCACCGTAAGTAAAATATATTTAAAAAGCTTTTGACAAGGTAGATAGAAGTAAATTTCAGGAAGTCCTGAAAGAGTATGGAGTCAATGGATGGATCCTAAAAGCTATAAAAACAATATAGACAGGTAGCAAAGCGAGTGTAAGAGTGAATGGGAAACTGAGTGACTGTTTCGATATTTTTCAAGGAGTTAGACAAGGATGCGTTATGTCTTCATGGTTATTTATATTATTTATGGACAAGTGTTTAAGAATAGCTCTCTTCGGCGAAGAGGGTGTGGATCTCGAAACAGCAGGGGTACGTGGGTTAGCGTTCGCAGATGATAAGGTTCTTATGGCAGAGTCTATCGAAGACTTACAATGAATGTTGAATAAACTAGATGCAAGCATAAAGAGCATGGGCCTCAAAATTAACGCAAATAAAACAAAAACTATGATGTTCGAAGGAAAGAGTGAGAAAACACTATGCAATATTTTATTAAATGATGAGAGAATTGAACAAGTTGATAAGTTCGTATACCTTGGTAGCTTCTTCACTAGGGAGGGGAAGATAGATGAGGAATTAGATAGACGTATAAACGAAGGTAAGAAGGTTATTCTATATTTGTACCGACTGTACTATACGGTAGGGTGACATGGAGTTATCAGGAGAAAGATAAGAATAAAATTAACGAAATTGACATGAGATTCATGCGCATAATATGCGGAAAAACAATTATGGACAAAGTAAGTAACGAGATAATTCTAAAAGAATGTGGTGCAGAAGAGGCGCTAGTAGACACATGGGAAAGAAATCGGTTAAGATGGTTCGGACATGTTGAAAGAATGGCAAATGAACGACTAACGAAACAAGTGTATCAAGGTAAAGTAAATGGCAGCATGCCCAGAGGTAGACCGCGGAAAGAATGGTTAGAATGTGCGAATGAGACCCTAGTTAGAAAGTACATAAGAAGTCACAGATAATTTATATAAATTATTTCGGATTTTAATTCAACGAAGCTATAAGAAATAACAATTTAAACAATTATTCGATTTTCAGGCATCAAAGAGAGAGCACCTGTTCGTGGGTGCTGTCAATTTCTACCACTTAAAATTTTCTTGCCTTGATAAGGGTACTGTACGAGTACCGAAACGTTGGTAATGCAAATTTATTTATTTATGTTTTTTATTTTCATTTTATGGTAATTTGATGGTCATAAGAATAAGAAAGACGAAAGAAGGAAGGGGATGTGGTTGACTGCCTTCTCATTTTTCTTTCCTCTTTTTTATTTTTTTTCCGAAAATTTTATTTTATTTTTTTTTTGTTTTTTTTTTTGGTTTTTTTCAGATTACAATAGGGTTTTTTTTTGGTTTTCGTTTATTCGTTGTGGTCCAAGTTTGGTCGTTGGATTCTTGTTTTTTATGACAGGATTTTGCATCAATTTGATTATTGGACGTTAAATGGGATTTTTAATTTGGATTTTGGTCTAATTTAAATTTCGTAAATTTTAAACAAATAAATAGTTATTCGAAAATTGGGTAAACAATAAAAATGTATACCGCAGTAAGCGCGCGCTGGACGCGCACATGGTCGTTGAGTGAAGGTGACAAAAAGTATTGTTTAGTCCCTATATTTTATCTCATAGGGTCTGTTAGGACTTTGACTCAATTTTAACAGAAAAGTTTAACTTCAAAATTTCAATGGTGATTGAAATATTCGAACATTTTATTGCTAGTGTGTATTAGAATATGACTAACCTTATATTTATGGTTTTTCTGTTTCAGGTGAGTAACCAGATAAACATATCTTATGCGGATAGAACATATTCATACCGCTAATTATGATAGTAAGTAACAATCATAAATTATTTTATCTTTCCTATAACTTAACTATCTTACTTAAAGTACCTAAAATTGTTGAAAACTTAGAATCTTGATCATGATTTTTGGCAATAAATGTTTAATTTAATTTAAAAAACTAAGATAACCTACCATTTTTTTAAATTTCAAGTCTTCTTCGAAATTCCCTAATTGTATAATAATATTATTTTTCAAAAATAACAATTTCCAGCGAAAATCAGCAATATTCATCTATAATATTTATAATAATTTTTTATTTAAATAGTATAAGGTTCTAATGCTTTTTTTAGTAGGATAAATAATTTTTAGATTTCATTTGTAAATTAACTGTTATTTGCGGAAAGCCTGCGAAATTTCTAAAATAATAGATATATAGTATTATATTCACCAATAGAATTAAGGATGACCATCAAGGTGTGGACTAAAGTATAAACGATCTTCATTTTTTGCAGCTAACGGAAACTGAATATTTATTTAATGGAGAATCTGATTCAAAGTGGATCTGAAGAATATTCGGTTGTTCTATTGATGTTTATATATGTTATCAGAATCATTATCTCATTGGTTACATTTGTAAAACATGTCCGTCTGAGATACTAATATTTATAGTTCATAAATGAGCGCTAAGAAATAAATTTGATTGCCTCATTCACACCTACTGTGGCAAAAGTCAAGCAATTTAAAAAAATAGCGTTTCGATAAGATCTGGAGTCTAAATAAAAATTTTTTTCACGCATTTACACATTTTTCGGATATCGAACATCTTTATAAGTGTGTTTATTTCTCGAGATTTATTCTCAAGATTTTGCAATGGATACAATTTGGTAGAAATTGCTGAGATTTTGATAAGGTGGATTTGTTTAAGCTCTGGAATAGATAAGATTTGACAGAATTGAAATGGAGCAGTTTTGATAGAAAAATGAATTATGATAAAAAGGATACAATTTGATATAAAAATCCAACATTATGAACCATAGGATTTGATACATTTTTGACTATATAACATTTCACACAGTTTCAATGTACTACATTAACGAGATTTATATGCATTGATTACATTATTTTTGTTTATTTGCTTTCCTTCGAATCTTGCATAGTTCAGTCACTAAATGGAATTTTTAATTTTTTTAAAATTCGAAACGTTTCTACATAAATCTGGGTTATACATTTTGATACATTGTTAATAAAAATAGAAATAGTGAATCGTTGTCGAAATTCCAAAATATTAAAAAAATATGTTATGAAAAGTTAATAAAAAAAACAAGTTTAAATGCTGAAAAATAGCAAAATAACGCATTCGTTAAAGTTTGGTCAACTAGTTGAGCATGTGGATTCCATAATGTCCTTAGCGCTCGGACTCGCTCTCCCAGTACCCCGTGCGATGCCGAAACGCGGTAAAATTTCAGAAAATGACCAACTTATCGCTAAGGTGAAAGACATCAGGACTAATCTACATTGAACAGAAGACCGAGCAATGGAGATTAAACAATAGGTTGATTTGGCGTGGAAAAATGACGGCTATGAACATCAGTTAGAGAAAGCTGCGACAAACGGTCAAGCAGGAGCATTTGATGTTCTTCCTCAACCTATAGATGATCCAACACCACCACATCCTCCAGAGGTGGATAACCTTATACAACCAGAGGCAGAAGCAGAAGTTCAGCAACCAAAAAAGCGACGAAAATGGACATACCATATGAACAGAGATGTTATGCGTCTTTATTTTTTGGCAGAGAAGTGTGGGGAAAGTGTGGGGAGAGAACATCATAGACTCTTCTTACTTAAATACCCAGAACTAGCCACAAAGATAAATAAACAGAATCCGGCAGATCAAAAACGCTCAATATCTGTAAACAGACTGCTTTCGGCTGTTGAAATAGCTGCTATCAAAATGGCAGTGGAACGGCAGCTTCCTATTGATGAGGTCGCCTTGGAAGATGTGGATAATGAAGACTTGATTGATGCTGAAGGCATCGGTGCTAGGGATAATGAACATCATGCGCCGGATCCATTAGAACCACATCCGTATATTACTAACGATGATGTAGATAGGGAAATGTCAGAAGAACTACAGCACCTGGAAAGGAATTTTGGTCATGCTTTACTAGAGTTAAGATATGTAGAACTAACACTGAGGCATTCTCTGCCCAAAACGAACATCGCAAATCATCTGCGTACACTAATAGCACATTTCGACAGTAAGATTTTACCTACATATTTGAACGTAGCACAAAATGCGTTAGAGGTGCAAACTCTTGTATACTGTGCTGCTGTAGCAACCGTTAGAACGTTGGGCCGAAAAAGTAGGCCTGCAAATGCAGTTTTTGTCCCAGCAAAGGGTCGAGATTCACCATGAAAGATCAGGTTGGATATGGATGTCAGCAAAGTAAGGTGTAAATTGGGCCGATTAACTCAATATAAAAAAGGAAAGAGGACCAGAAAGCTGATGAATCATGTTACTAAAATCATCCACCCTCGACACGTCGAGACAGTAACACCAGCAATATTGCACCGAAGTCCCTCAATTGGAAGATATGATTGACTACTGGTCGGGCATTTGGGGAAAAATGAACAGGTGCAATTTGGACACTGCGTGGTTCAATCTGGAGGAAGCAAGGGAAAGCAATAGCCCATAAATGCATCTGACAAACATCATAGCTTTGGATGTTTCAGTTGTCTTGAAGAGGGTAAGTAATTGGAAAGCTCCAGGTCCGGACATGGTGCACAACTTCTGGTACAAGTACCTGACGAGTGCGCATCTTGCGTTGGTAAGGTGTTTTCAGAAGATCATTGAACACCCCGATTTGATGACAAGTTTTATGCTCCAAGGTACTACGTATATGATACCAAAAAAACCAGACGCTCAAAACCCTTTTGACTTTCGACCGATAGCCTGTCTTCCAACAATTTATAAATGTCTTACAGCTATCATTGCAGATAAGTTATATTCTCATTGTGATAAGAATGACAGTCTTACAGAAGAACAAAAAGGATGTTGTAAAAACTCACGAGGCTGTAAAGTTCTAGTCACTATAGACGCTGTTGCTATGACTCAAGCTCGTAAGCATCAAAGGAACTTACACATGGCATACATTGACTACAAGCAAGCGTTTCCTTCCGTTCTGCATGACAATTTGCTTGAAGTCTTAAAACTTTACAAAATCTGTCCACGCATTATTGACTTTCTAAGCCATGCGATGAGGCTCTGGGGTACAAGAATCAAGTATTTTGATCACGGACAACCAAGGATAACTAGATCAATACGCTTTACGACCGGTATATTTCAAGGAGACTCCTTCAGCGCACTATGGTTCTGTTTAGCATTGAATCCATTGAGCAAAACACTAAACAGCATGTCTCCTGGGTTCAGAATTCATGATAATGAGGATGGTCATCAACTGACCCATCTTCTTTACATGGATGACCTGAAGCTGTACGCTAGTTCAGGCCAGAAACTGCAGCAAGTGATTGATGTCACAAGCAGTTTTCCAATGGTATCAACATGGAGTTCGGACTAGATAAATGCAGAACAGTGCATTTAATCAGAGGGGAATTAGGTACCGCAGAGTTAGAGAACGAGTTCGAAAATGACATCGAGGCAATGAATGCAGGCGAATCATATAAATATCTGGGTATTCTTGAATCTAAGGGTATTCAACACACGATAGTTAAGAAAAGCCTAATGGCTGCCTTTACTACGAAACTCAGATTAATTATGAAGAGTTTTCTCAACTCGGCAAACAAAATCATGGCGATCAACACATATGCCATCCCTGTCCTCTCGTACTCCTTCGGGCTCATAAAATGGTCTAACACCAACCTTGAAAAGTTAAATAGAATTGTTCGCGTAGAAATGACGAAGCACCGAATGCACCACGGAAATTCAGCGATTGAAAGGGTAGTTCTACCATGACATTTAGGGGGTAGGGGCGTTGTAGATGTCAAAAAACTGTGTGAGTCACAAGTTATACAGTTACGAGACTATTTTAACCGCTAACGAAATGTTGCGCTTTACAGAACCATCTGTTAAGCGGATCTTGAATACGCGCCCTTAAATTTGTACTCAAATGGGGCCTTGAATATTAGGGCATATTAGGTCATTGCAATACAGGACAAGGTCTTCAGCACCAGGAATTATCGCAAACACGTGTTACATCAAGAAGTGGTTGACCGGTGCCGATTATGTGGAGATACCAACGAATCCATCGAGCACATTATTGATGACTGTCGCGTAATGGCTCAGAGAGGATATACGCACAGACATAATGATGTAGCGGGCATTATACATCAACAACTTGCCCTAAACCTAGGTCTCTTAAAAGAATGGGTGCCCTTCTATAGATACATTCCAATGCCCGTTTTAGAAAGCGAAGATTACATCTTATATTGGGATGATACTATCCAAACGGATCATTACATCCGGGCCAATCGACTTGACATCGTGATGCAGGGGGAAAAAAAAGGTGGAAGAGTCTATATCATCGACATTGCTTGTCCGCTTAACCGAAATTTGCAGTCAACCTATACAACCAAGATCCACGAGTATAGCGAGTTAAGGCATGAAGTAAAGACCAAATAGAGGAATTAAAATCATGCATCCATTCATCCCATTGTGATTTCGGCTACAGGCAATTTGCACTCAAGATGCACTGAACATCTTGAACATTTAAGAGTTAGTAGGGTATTGGCAGCAGCTCAGAAGGCGGTTTTATTACACACCTGTCGCATTGTAAGAAACTTTCTTGATCATCAGGAAGAGAGCGACTAAAAACCCGTGGAGTGGCAGATGGTAGCTCTAAGAAAGCATCCAGAGGTGACTGTTGTCACCTCCAAATCTCGTAGCCGCTCGTAATTGTATACTTACAACATCATCGTAGGTGGTTTCAACCATAGTACGAGGGTGGATTGATAAATTTCCGGCCTGACCAAGAAAAACAACGTTTTTAAGAATTTTTTTTTTATTTCTCAACATAATCTCCTCCAAGGCTGATACATTTCTCATAGCGGTGTTCTAG
>NC_046664.1:84104850-84110996 GCF_010883055.1 Belonocnema kinseyi | reverse complement strand
ACAAGCTATCTAAGGATGGTACTATAGAACGCCACCTCAAGGTAGGCCTAGTGGCACCATCTCTTGGTCAGGCCGGAAACTTATCAATCCACCCTCGTATTAAATTATTTGAATTAAGTTGTAACATTCTAATCTCATCAGTCACTCGACTTAGTCCGTGGCTATGATGTATCACCGCGTTTACCCGAGTAAAAGTTTAATAAATACACGTAATAATAATAATAATAATAATAATAATAAATTCTTAAGAAAAATCATTTTTTAACTTTAATTAATTATCAGCTTCATTCTAACTGGAACTAAGGCAAAAAGTTGAAAATTTCAGAAAAAACTGCGACTTTCTAGCATTGTCCAAATTGAATATTATTAACAATAATAATACATTATTTGAACAATTAATATTTCTACTTTATTTTATTAAGCAACTCAGTCTAATTGATAATTAGACGAAAAATGAAAATTTAAGAAAAAATCTGCAACGTTCTATCATTATTCAAATTTAATATTATTAAGAATAATAATAAATTATTTAAACCAAAGCCGAGTTTTCGCGAGTTAAATTTGAAAAGTCTATTGATTTCGATACAATCAAAATTTCCATTTTTTTTAAGTTTTAGTAAAAAAAGGGTCAATTGTATAAAGAAAGTTCTAACGCACAGTAATTATTTTATTTATAAATACATTAAATAATAAAAATTTGTATGAACAATTGTTGTTTACAATAATAAATTCTTTACTATCACTGAAATGTTCTTAAAAATTTAGAAGTTAGTTAATCACAGTTAATTCCTTTGAAAACATAAAGTTTTTACCTCCAAAAATAGCCAAATAATGGATGATTGTTTATAAAAATTGCTTTTAAAATAACAAGTGATTTCTTAACTTTTGGTAATTCAAGAAAAAAATTCGTTTTGTCCATAAATCGTTTAGATTTAGTGAGAATCAAGTGACGAATCGCAGCCAATCCCCACGAAACAATTTTCATTCACTTATTTGTTCAAACAAATTTAATAAACTTTTTAACATTTACATTGCTATTGGGCATCAATTTACATTCTCATTCATGAGAGTATATCGTATTCGTCCAAATTTTCGATCTCTGGTTTTTTAGCGCATCTTTACGTTTCGGTACTCATAGAATCCAAAAATCATAAAATTGTATCGGTTTCTGTCTGTATTTCTGTCTGTATGTATGTCTGAATGTCTATATGTATGGTTACCTGAATGTTGTAGCCACGCTAACTTTTGAAGGATTTTGTCCAACCTTTGTCAGCCTTTGATACACTTCTTAAGGTTCTCAAAATGAAGGTTAAGTATCTTTAATCAAATATTTCCAACCAAAATAAAAAATTGTTGAGCGTTTTCAAAATTTGAAAAAAAAATTTTGGAAACTAAAAATTTTTTGTCAAAGTTTCTTATATATGGGTAGAAGACTTGCAAGTTATTCGAATAAATTTTTCAATTATAATCAAAACTAGAACATTTATATACTTTTGAAAATGTTCAGAAAATGTTCAGAAAAATAGGAAAAAATATTTTTCTAAAAGATTAGGAAATTTCATTGGAATTCATCACTAGATATCAAATATATTTCGAAACTTTGTTAGTTAAATTTTTTGATGAGACAAAAATTCAAAAAGTTTGAGTTCTTTCAAAATTTGTATGAAAATTTTTCATGAGTTTTAGAAACTGTTGTCAAATTTTTTGGTACGCGTCAAAAAGACTTGCAAAATTTCCTGATTCAATTTTTAAATTCGATTACACTTCAAAAAGTTATATGCTTTTCAACAATTTGAAAATCTTCAAAAAAAGCACAAAAAATTTTTTAATAGGTTAAGAAATATCAATCCAAATTTCTACTAGATATAAAGTATCTGTTTTTCGAAACTATTATCGTGAAATGCCCTAATAAGACAAAAGTTCCAAAAGTTTGATCATTTGTAAAAATAGGCAATTTTGGCTTTTTTAAGAGATCCATAAGTTTAAAGCGTTATTTTTAGTAGTTTTCGATTTAATTTATCATATTTACGATATTTAAAAAAAATAACTTAAAGGGTACGAATTAAACGTATTTTTGATTGAATCAAAGCATTTTTTTAAAACCAGGATACTTCAAAAGTCAAACTTTGTTTTCTTCTCCGTTAATAAGTAAATAATAAAATAAACCAAAATTTAAAAATCGACTATGATTGAGGCCTACTGGATTCGTTCTTAATATGATAGGTGCTTTAAGATCATCATATTTACATTTCGTGAATCAGCCTAGGCAAATAAAATTAAAGAATAAAATGTGATAATGTGATTTTTTGTACTCAAATTTTATCCATGAAGAATTTTTTATTTAATCTTCAAATGTAATTGAATTTAGCTCAAAATTTTTTATTTCATTTGCAAATTTTAAAATCTGTTAAATTTTTAATTTAAAATCCCTCAGATTTTGATTTTAAAATGCTCACAGTTACATTTTTTCAAATTCCACTTCGAAAATTTAAAATTGTGAAAATAGATACAAATAACACTTGGATCCCGTAGAAATACTTAAATTATGGAAATAAATTTTTTTAAAGATAATTTGGTAACTAAAATTATTCACTTAATAAATTATTTGGTTTGCTTCAAACATGTTTAGAAGTCTCTGCATTTGAAAATTTCTTAAAGTAGATTTTCAAAATAAAGTATATCTTTAATATTAAAATTTACTGCTAGCATAGAAATACAGTCGACGCTACTTACCTTGCCGCTTTTTACCTTCCCGCTTCCCCTAGCCCTCGGTTGACCTCTTTCCCCACTACGACCGCGACGTCTCAGCATCCGAGAATCGTTCCGCTCGCTATTTACGTTGCCGTCAATGGTTTAGGTCTCTTAAGGCGATTTTAAAGAGCAAAAAGTCATTATATGCTTTGTTAATGAGGCTTATAAAAGAATTTCGAAATCATATAATAATTATGTCTTATGATAATATTCTTGTCACTTGAGATAACCTCATGTATGGCAAATTTGATCAAAGGTCTATCAATAATTCGTAAATACTAACCTACTTTTTCAGTTTATTCTGCGAGAGGACGATGTGCTCACAATTTTTTGGAACCAAATGTGAGATAAATACTTCCACAATATGTATTCTGAAAATCGAACTTTCACTGTTTGTAAACACTGATCCGCGCGCGGCAACGTACATAGCGATCGAAACAATTTACGTCAAATACCACGCATCAAGATTAGACTCGAGAGTGGGGGGACATAGTTTCCGGGAAAACTACTCCCCTACGGTCCCATCCACGGCAAGGGAAATAGCGTCGACTGTAAATAAGTTACAATTTTGACAGTATTTCGTGACTGGATGGTTTAAAAAATCATTTTAAATCTCTTCAGTAAATTAAATTAAACTTTTTGTTTGTTTCTGTCTAATAAAGACTGAATGGAGCCTTGATATAGGATTGAAACCTTGAAAACCATAATAAATTAACATTGTAATACTATTTATAATAAAATTTTGTTTGACAATTTTTTTTTATTTTCCTGCCATTTTGTTTTGAAACCAATATTTAATCAACTTTGGGGGCATTTTTTACATTTGTAAACACTTATAATATGACCGAAGAAAATACTTTCTACTGCAGTTTGAAGAGTCAAAAAGTAAATTTGACTGACCCCATAAATTTAAAGTTTTTTATTTTATTTTTAGGCTAGAGAGAATTCCTTAGATTTCAAACGATTATCTTATAACAAAAAATTTAAAAGTTTGCGTTTTATATTCAGGATTATAAAAGGAAACAAGCATTCGTTTTGGCCCGAAATTTATTTTTAACCTTCATTTCCGAAAGTCAATTTTTTTAACTTAGGTAAGTAAGAAATTGTAATTAGATAAGCATTGAGAAAATATCGCCCCGGAAAGTTTATTGGTAGCTGGACCAGAAATGATTAGGGAATATTATATTGACAGGATTCTGAAAAGGTTTTGTTTAGTATGTTCCTTTTACAGAATGTAATCCGCTTTTATACAGACAATTGCAGAGGAATCATGGAAGAACAGAAAAATGTTGCGCATCTTTCATACAGCATTTATTTTGTTTTTAAATTTTTACGTTGTACAATTTGTAGCAGATGTAAAACTTTATAGTATATAAGAACTGGACTATTTCTAGACTGAAGGTTGAAAACATTTTTATTTTCTAAAAGGTTACAAACGATAATAAAGAATTTGTTAAACAGTGTAAGTAGTAATTATGATAGTGCTTCATTAGCTTGTAAAATATATTATATTTTCGTTACTTAATAGATTATAGTGGAAGATGTCCTTCGGAAATATTTATATTTATATTGCAGAATTCCGGTTAAGGAAAGAAATTATTTTGCCTCAACCCAGACTATTTCCGAAAACAGAACCTCTTCCAGAAAAGGGAGCTGGAAAAGGGAAGGGCACATTTCATGTGTCAGGACGTTTAAATACTACCAAAAATGTGATGTAGAAAAGAATTTTTTGTTGAATAGAAAAAAAATGCGGAATGTGTCTTTCTAACGATACATAACACATTAATTTTCTTAGGGATTTAAGCAGGCAACCTTAAGAAGACAAACCTTCTAAACCGGATGCTATTCAAAATTTAATGCAATCTCATAGACCTATTATGAATAATTTTTTAAACTTTGTTTTGCTTTTTTTAATAAAAAATTGTTTGAACCATTTTAAAACTACTGCAAATCACAAAAAATTTATATTATAGTTTTGAATTGTTTTTATTTGAATTAATGATGTGAAGGATTGGGGTTTACAAGCTCTACTCTGAAATGCAATAAGATTGGGCGACAGCGACCTACTGGAATTTCAGTGACTTCAACTGGGGTCATTGGGGTAACCATGCTACTTTCCGTGTTTACTTTTGCCCGCCCCATATTTTTAGTTTGAGAATTATATGCATATATTCCAGCAAGATATTTACTACTTTCCAATATTGCAAATACGTCACCATCGAATGTTGATATTACAATGTGCTCTTTATTTGGCACGATGCGAAAGTTTTTTTTTTTTAAGAGTAGTCGAAGTGGTTTATTCACAGGGAAAGTGTATCTTCGCAGTTTGAGTTTCCGGTTCGGGTTATTACAGGGAGTAACCCGAATAAATTCGAGCTGGTCCATACCAAAGCCACGCCCGCAAGGAGAAGCAATAAGTGGCCTAGGTGGATCTGTATACCTGAGAGACCTGGAGACCTGAGTAGGAGACCTGGACCTGACACGAAGAGCAGGCTCAGCGGAAGAGCGAGTCCTAACCGGAGAATAACGTCTGGTTGGAGGAAGACACCTGTCAGGAGAATTTTGTTCTTTAGAACAAGAAGAAGATGATTCACGACGAGGAACGCTAGAAATAGGATCACCATTTGGTAAACACTCGAACTGTAAAGTTAACTCTGGAAAAAGAAAAAAAATTATAAATTAATTTTTTTAACGGTTTTGGAGAAAATTTTCTTTCTTTTCGAATAATTGTCGTAAAACATTCCAAATACAAAATAAATGAAAAAGTTCTTGTTAATGGTACCTTTTGTTAGCGATTTCAACGCAAAATTATTCAATTTCGCTTCGATTTTTAAATAGTTTTCAAATGTTTCAGAAGATTAAATAGTGCGTTCTGTTAGTGAAATTGATCGATTTCTTCAAAAAATTGTCTTCTCTTGCGCTTAAACCACAGATTTCGCACGTGTGGATAGTTTGTCCATTCTCCTATTTTTACTGATCCTGCTATTTGGAAAGCAGATTATACAACAAATTCTTTCTACACAATTTGTTTTATAATTTCTTTTTTTTTCACGCGTGAAATTGGACGTAAAGTTTCAAGCGGATATTTTTACCTTGATATGCTCGATTAAACTTTTTATATATGCATGATTCAGACAAAGGCAAACAAGTCTCCACTTTAAGTTAATGTTTCTGGTTCTAAAACTCGGAAAGATTTTTTATCAATAGGAAATTGTTTTCGAATTCCATCTTGTATAACACACATCTACTGGCTTCTACAGGCATGATTTTAGGTTAAATTTGTATTTAATTAGAAAGAATTCTAAAAGAATTTGGAAAAGAATAACAATTAAAACATAATGCGGAAAGCGTTGGACAATTTGCTATTTGTGGAAAACCAGGTAGCTTTTTTAAAA
>NC_046664.1:84098751-84104750 GCF_010883055.1 Belonocnema kinseyi | reverse complement strand
TATATTCACCAAACAAATTGAGAATTGCCATCAACGTAAACATCAGACCATAAACGATCATCATTTTTTGCAATTATGTTGAAAACTGATTTTTGCATTGGTGAAGAATTTTATTAGCTCTCCTAAAAAATCTAGTGCTTATTCTGTATACATAAAACTATAACTAAGAAAAAGTTAAGTTTGTCCTTATGAGATATTCAGATTTGTATTTCATAAATCAACCTGAGAAAAAAATTTGTTTACCTCAGTCGAGGCCAGTTAGGGAAAGATGAGGCAACTTTTTCAAACGGCACTTTGATACAAATTTGAGGATGAACTAACATTTTTCACAGCTATTTACAAATATTTTAAACATCTATTTAAAGGTGTTTACTCAGTTCTAAAGATGAAATGAATTTAATTGTAGTCATTTAGACTTAAAAAATATAAATTGATATGTTCTGCAGAAAAAATTGTGGGTCTATCTATTTCCTTAATATTAGAACGCCATGCCTCTTAAAACGCTGAGTGAATTCAATGATATTTACAGGTGTAGCATATAATTTATGGGGGTTCTTAATTAAATTTAAAATAAAATAACAAATTAATAGCCACACTTTAATTGTAGGACGCTTGAAAATTTATGCTAATGCAATTAGAGAAAAAAGGTTGATTTTTTGCATTTTCTTTTATATTTTGGTAAACAATTTTCCTACTTTCAGTATCTCTTGGATTCAATGCACAGGATGTGTGCGAACTAAACAACCTTTATAAGGAATATTATTTGTTATACCAAATTATGATATAAAATAGTTAAAAATTCAATGATTTCTAAAAAGGTAATTGTGCATTTAAGTTTTTCAAATATGAACAATATTCAATTTAGAATTTAAAAAATAGTATGACATAAAATGTATCAGAGTTTGACTAAGAATATATTGATAAGAAAAACCTGTTAGGCCAAATTTATCTTCTACGCATCAACAAATAAAAAGCTGTACAAACTTGTGGAAGCAGGAAGATCTCCAGGTACGTAAAAACTTGGTGCCGAAAAATGTAATGAAATCACGAAAACAAGAATGTCAAGATAATTTTTTCAATATAAATTTAGTTTGTTCCATTTAAGGTCAATATTTTTCTTAAATGATATTACTATTTTCCTCTATAAGTCATTCAGGAACTCTACACTCTCGTAGTAGAACATTCTATTCTTTAAGAACTTTTAATCCTAACGTGCACAGACATTTTAAATACTTTCTTTTTAAACACTATAAATATTAAAGCCTTTTTTGTGGTTTGGATTTAAAATCCTTTCACGTTTAAAGAAGCTGTTTATACTTAATTGATTTTGAATAGTTTGATAATTGGCACGAATTTTATTTTACTTTTTATTTTTAGCATAGTATTAAGGTTTTTGCCTATTATTTACTCAATAAACTTATTTTAACTAAAAGTATACTTAAATAAGAGTTTTTTCTTTACCGGTATAATATCAGAAAAGTTCTTTTGAACGCATGCTTTGTTGTCTTATAACTTATATTTCATGAAAAAGATTGGGTGGGCATTGGCAAAAAATTGAAGGCTTGTAAACTATACTATATTGACTTTTTATTATTATCTGTCATATTGCATGCTACTTGTAACATTTGAAGATGAATTTGAATCAAATAAAAGTTTAATATTTTAGTTTTACATTTTTTGGTATTTCAATTAACGTAAAAATTCTACTTTAAAATAACGCGAGATTTTGCGTTTAATGCCAACTGGAGACTCCTCAATTTCGCTTGCGGTCAATGAGGAAATTTTGCCGCTTACGATGTTTGCTTTTGATCGTACTTTATGGTTTAAGTAAGGATCAAATGAATATATTCCAGCGAAAAAATTGCAATTGTTCAAAATTGCAAAGACATCGCCATCGAATGATGATAAAACAATTTGCTCTTGGTCTGGCATGGGCCTAAAGCGATGCCGCTTTTCGAGTATTTCAATTGGACTATCCACAGGAAAAGTGTATCTACGAAGCTGGAACACCCGGCTTGGATTTATAGTGGACGTGAGCCGAATATTATGAAGTTTGTCAAGTCCATATTCACGAACGTTTGGAAAAGAAAGCCTGGTAGATGACGCTGTACATCTGGCAGGGGGAGACCTAGTCCTGTCACGAAGAGAATTCTCGGCAGGAGAAAAATACCTGGCAAGAGAATGTTGTACGTCAAAAGGAGAAAATGAGCCGCCGCGGGGAACACCAGGTATAGGAGCGCCATTCGGAAGACAGTCGAACTGTAAACTTATCTCTGCATGAAAAAAACAGAGTATGAATATTTTCAGGTATTTTGGTATATCATGAACTCCTAGTCGCAAATTTGCGAGAAAATTCTTAGAGGACATTTATGGAACATTTATGGAACTTTCTGGTTCGGAAGTTTGGACAAAATCCGAATCAATATTTTTCGTATTTAATTTTATATAGCACACACATTCTGGAAAATTTTTGAAAGTTATAGATATAATATAGTATTATATTCACCAATAAAGTTCAGGTTGATCATCCAAGTAAAGACCAGGGTATAAACGATTGCCATTTTCCTCAATCAGGGGTAATACTGATTATTGCGATGATGAAGAATTTGGTTGAGAGTGTAATTAGTGATTATTCGGGTGCTCTATTATATTTCATAATATACGCTCTAATTATTATCTGATTAATTATAGCCAAACTTGTCCTTCTAAGACACTCTTATTTATATTTCATATATCAGTCAAGGCAAAGAAATTTTGTTACTGTTTACAAATATTCTGGATATATTTCTTAAGATAAAATGATACAATTTTAATAAATCGGCATCTAATTAGAAAAAATTGCAGGTCATTACAGAAGTAATTTAAGTCACCCTACTATTGTTTGCTAATGTGAATTTTCGGGGTTGTCATAGTGTAGACTTAATATAAATTAAAATTCTATGATAAAGAGCAAAATCTAATTTTTTAACCTTAATTTCAAAAATATTGCGCCCCAGCAAAGGAAGTCAGCTGTGCGACTTTTCTTGAAGTTTCAAATTTAAGGTCGTTGTCGGTATTGGTGGTATTTTTTAAAAGAAAATTTTTTATAAAATAATTGATGAATAAAATATGAGCAATATATTATTAAGGATTTAAAAAATATTACGTCTTGAAATTTACCAGTTTCACCTAAAAATATTCTGATAATAAGGGCCTGTTAAGAAAGATTTATCTCTTATCCATCAATCAATAAAAAGCTGAATAAACTTATGGTGCTACTTTAGATTTCCAGATACATAAAAAACTTCGTGTCCATAAAAGTATAAAAATCCGAAAATTTTAATGTTTTATAACGTATTTTACTGCCTAGGATTTTTATTATAGTTTTTTTTTGTAAACAAATTAATATTTTTGATATTAGTAATTGTGCGACTAGCGACGTGAATGCGTGCTTCACGCGCGTATGTGAGCTGCTAGTTTCAAAATAAATAAATTGTAGTTTAAAAATATTAAGACGTGAATTATTCGAAGAAAAAATAACAAGATGGTTGTTTTTCAAATATGAATTTAATAAGTTCCATTTTATGCACCTATTCTTCTGCAATGATGCCCTTTTCTCTTAATATAACATTATTGTCAAAGAGATGGTTGCACGGAAGTAATAATTTCGTGATTCTTGTTATTTATTTTAATTTTTAAGAATAATACTATGCATTAGAAACAACTATGATTAATAATCTTTCATTTGGACTGAATGTTCGAATTTGAATCTTCAATATAAATATGTATTATTATTATCATTTATGTGTTTTTATTAAACTTCTACTCGGGTAAACCCGGTGATACATCATAGCCATGGACTAAGTCACTTGACTGATGAGATTATAATGTTATAAATTAATTCAAATAATTTAATACGATGGTTGAAACCTCCTGCGATGCTGTTGTAGGTATACAATTACGAGCGGCCACGAGCGTTGGAGGTGACAACAGTCACATCTGGATGCCTCTTATTATTATTATTATTATTATTATTATTTAAAAACATTTCTGTGTTGAAATGTTGTCACAGGCTTATAATGCCCAGACATATTGGACAAAGTCTGGTTTTTACCCCATCATTGACGGACTGGATTGAAGTCAAGTACACGATGGGGGGACCTACAGCTTAAAGTGGGTTCCGAACCACCCGAACCTCGGTAAAGGTACATTGAAAAATTTCCAGAGGTACCGGTTCAGGGATCGAACCCCGGACCTCTGAGGTGAAGTCCGAGTTTCTAACCAACTGAGCCACCGAGGCTCCTTACTATTATTATTATTATTATTATTATTATTATTATAAAAAACATTTCTGTGTTGAAATGTTGTCAGAGGCTTATACTGTCCAATATGTCGAAGGCATTTTTGGTTAGGGATGGATTTTTATTTGATCATTTTTGCACGGGGCTGTCCCGGTATATGTCATCAGTCACGGACGCATTTTTATAATGCAATCAAGTGATCTCATGAGAGCAGTCTGCCCAGACATATTGGACAATGCCTGGTTTTTACCCCATCATTGACGGACTGGGTTGCAGTCATGTACAATATGGGGGGACCTACAGCTTAAGGTGGATTCCGAACCACCCGAACCTCGGTAAAGGTACATTGAAAAATTTCCAGAGGTACCGGCTCAGGGGTCGAAAACCCGGACCTCTGAGGTGAAGTCCGAGTTTCTAACCAACTGAGCCACCGAGGCTCCTTACTATTATTATTATTATAAAAAACATTTCTGTGTTGAAATGTTGTCAGAGGAGTATATGTCATCAGTCACGGACGCATTTTTGTAATGCAATCAAGTGATCTCATGAGAGCAGTCTGCCCAGACATATTGGAAAAAGCCTGGTTTTTACCCCATCATTGACGGACTGGGTTGCAGTCATGTACAAGATGGGGGACCTACAGCTTAAGGTGGATTCCGAACCACCCGAACCTCGGTAAAGGTACATTGAAAAATTTCCAGAGGTACCGGCTCAGGGATCGAACCCCGTTGGTTAGACACTCGGACTTCATCTCAGAGGTCCGGGGTTCGATCCCTGAGACGGTACCTCTGTTTAAAGACATCCCAGATAAAAATAGGCGGAAAAAACGAGTGTAGGGTACCTACCTACGGATAGAAGATATTTCGACGTAACTGTGATCAAATTTAAGAGCAAACGAACGAAAATAATCGTTATTTGTTTAATAATCATAATAATAATAATTTATTTTAATGTTAGATAGGACTTTATAAGTATTGTGTAATACTTCAAATGGATGTATATTCGATGTATAATGTAGAAGCAATCCTTTATTGCTGGTCTCGAATCCCATTTTTCAAGAGCAGGAAAATGGGGAGTATAAAATTGCCTTGGAATATTCCCTGGTATTATAAATTTGATAACAATGCAATAAATCTTCGTAGAAGCCAAAAAAAGACGTTAAATCACAAACAATTTTTGAATTTAGTTTTATAATTTAAAACATTGATTATTTCTTAGTGGATTGAAGTTTATATGTTCTATTTTAAAATTCAATAAGATTGGGCGATGGGGGCCTACTGGAACTTCTGCGATTTCATCTGGGGTCAATTCTGTAATCATGCCGGTTTCCATGTTTATTTTAGCCGTCAGTGGAGTTATATATCAGGTCTGGCCGGAGAATAAGGTCTGGCAGGAGGAGACCTGACAGGAGAACGTTGTCCGTCAGAAGAAGAAAAAGAATATGGTGTGCGACGTGGAACACCAGGGATAGGGGCAGCATTAGGTGAACATTCGAATTGTGATTTGAGTTCTGCAAGAAGATACAGAGAATTCATTTTTTACATATAACGTGGTATTTTCATTTTGTAATAAAAAAATTGATTTTTTTTCAAAATCTGCTCAGGTAAAGGTTCTGACTTTTATTGGAAAATAAAAGTGAGGCATCCCAGATACAAAATCAAGAAAAAGATTCTTGGTGTTCGCAACTTTTGGGTTGTAGCAATTCAAACGGAATTGCGC
>NC_046664.1:84069465-84098651 GCF_010883055.1 Belonocnema kinseyi | reverse complement strand
ATCTATTATTACAGTTTATCAATTTTTGTTAAGAATTTCGTTCTTTTGTTCTAATCCTGGAGATTAAGCAAGTTTAAATAGTTCTTTACATTTTGATATCTAAGATTATGTCGTTAGGAATACTCGTATGATTAAAGTTTCTTATATTGAAATTTCCAGCAATAATGGAATTCGTCGGATATAATGACCGAATGAATTAACCACTCAACTTCTGGAATTGCAAAGAATGTCAAGATATTCAAAAAAATTTTTAAGATTTCAAATAGAATTTCATAATTTGAGCTATTTAAAAGCATTTAACAGATATTGTTACCTCATGAATTTGGAGCAAACTCCATACTAGTAGAATCTTTTTCCAAATTTTATTTTTAATAACACAAATTTTTTATTCCGCTGGAATAAAGTCAAATGAAATTCGTGTTCGTCTCAGAAAAAACTAAATATAGTTTGGAAAAGAATAACAATTGGAGACAAATGGACAAATTGTTATTTTCGAAATGCTGAAAAATATCTCTAAATTATAGATCTCATAAAGTATTATATCTACCAATAGAATTAAGGATGACCATCAAAGTGTAGACCAGAGTATTAGAGTTTATCATTTTTTCAATTAAGGGGAAAATATGAATATTGCGTTAAATAAGAATTTGTTCAAGAGTTAAACTAGTGATTATTCGACTGCTCCATTAGATTGCAAAGTATATTATGTAGTCATTATCTCAATATTTAGAGTCAAGCTTGTTATTTTGTTACATTCATATTTATATTTCATAAATCAGTATCAGATAAGAAATTTATTTACGTTAACCAATGTATCTTTCTGAAGGCAGCTGAGAAGTTTTAAAAACAACAAATTTCATCGAAAAAATTATTTGTGTTTAAATAAAATTGTTAAATTATTTTAACTTATGCGTGGACTACATAGTTATTTCTCGCCAAATATTTCATCGTAAAACAAACTAAGCTTTTTAAATGTTATTTTCTAATCAATTGTGTTCCAAGAAAGGCAGGGAGCTATGCTAATTTTAACGAAGTTTCAGCTTTAAGGTATTTTCCTTCTTTTTTATAGAATTTGTAAAAAGAGAAAAGATGGTCTGTTATTAATATAATTTCAAACATACAAAAATATAATTGATTGATAAACGTGTGTTTCTAGCCGAACTTTTGATTCTTAGCGGTTTCATTTTTATTCTTATCAGTTTGATTTGTTATTGTTATCGCTAAAATGATGAGGAGTGATAAGAAAAAGAAGTTCTGCAAGCAATAAAAATGTTTCCATAAATCATCTTTGCATGTCTCAAAGTTTTTATACTAAAAATAATATTTTATCTCTTGGAAAATTCCATTGGCATCAGTATTTCAGTTGATAAAAGTATAATTAAATTCGGATTCTCGATAATAAATTAAGTTGCAGCTATTAATTCTCAAACGACCTATTTTCTCTTTTTTCTTTTTCAATTACGCAGTATAAAGTTAATAAAAAACGATTGCGATTTCGTATTTTGTGGAACTAAATAGTATTATGTAAAAGAGACAAGAAAAGAAGGAAATATCAAAGTATTATTTTTTCAAATAGATTAAAAACTCTAAAAATAGACTTAGAAGGGTTAAAAATATTTACCAAATGCCAATAATTTTTTTCTGAAACATAATTGTGATTGTGCGAAATTTTTGAATACTAATAACAAAATTTAATTAGTTTTAGAGTTGATTGTTGTTAAGATGAAAATAAACAAATCTTATAATAAAACCTTAAGATAATTATTTTTTTACCCAACAACCATATTATTGTTAATTGTATAACATTATCACACTGAAAAAAATCATTCTTAGCACCAAGTAAATTTATTTACTTGAATTCTATTTCTTAGCATCAAGGAAATATTCCTTACAAGAAGTAATTTTTATTTATACGAGGAGCATTTATTTATAGGAACAAGGTATTTTTCTTACGTAAATTCTCATTTCTTCGGCGGAAGGAAATATTTTATTTAATTGCTAGAATTAAACTATTCGTAACAAAGAAACATTTATTCCAACGAAGTAATCATTTTTTTTAATCACAAATGTAATAATTTGGCGTCTTTTCTTTCAATTGAATACTTCTTTAGATTAAAGAAATATATTGTTAACTTAAATATCCATATTTTTGATTTGAAGAAATATTTCTTTGGCATTCATGGTGAGGTTTAAACACGGGTTTGCCCCTTAAAACTTCCATGTTACGTTAGCGTCGTGGGCAAGGCTGTGGACTTTACACTCGATGGACCCAAGTTCAATTCCTGCTGGGGGTGGATTTTTCATCGAATTTTTCTGTTTCAGGTTCATAAATGTTTTAAATTATGTATTTGTTTTTAAATCAAATATGTATATTAATAACAATGATAATTATAATTGAGGCTAAAAGAAATCCAGTTGCTTATTTAGGAAAATATGTACTACAATTGAAATACTGAACTACTTTATTGCACTTGCGCATGGTCTAGGCCAAAAAAATATTATTTTGAATCATAGATATATTTTTGTGCTTCAAATATTATGAAATTCGCTGTAGGGACATAGTTTTTGAGCCTATGAAATATTTGCTTGACCTTAAAATATATTTCTTTCCTTTAATTCATATTTCCTTATATCAAAGAAATATTCATTCCAATTCATGGCACATTCATTTGTAACAATAAGTCATTCATTCGGTGTAAAATGTATATCTTTTGTCTTCAATTAATATTTCTTTAATTCAAAGAAATATTTCGCTTAGACCAACAGATCGTATTTTTTGTCTCAAACAAATGTTTCTTTGAAAATAAACAGGACTTTCACTTACTTCAGCCAAGTAAAATTCACTTAGTACCAGTAATCCTTTTTTTCAGTGTAACAATTAGAAAATTGTAAGTGTTACAATTTGTACTTTTTCTTACTAAAAATGTAACTTCGATATCACTACCCCTAACAAAATATTAACCAATTGTTTCTCATCACTAAATAGCCTATAATAAATTTTCTTGCAAAATATTTTCATCCGGAAATCAAGTGAAACTTTTTTCATTTTTATCTGAAAAATATTGGAGGGAATATTAAAGTAAGACGAAAGTTTTGTGAACCATGATCCAATGCCCTTTTATTATTATTTGCTGTTCAAAATTACTTGTTACATTATAAGGCGACATGGAATCAAAAAAAAATTTTACATATTTATTTTTGCATTCGTTGTAAATCAAATTGAAAATCTTAAGAATCGTGTTTTGCAAGAAATAATTTGAAATGCAATAATAATGGACGATAAATTCCTACGGGAGTTTCCGCGGTTTCATCTGAGCTCATTGGAGTAACCTTTCCGTTTTCTATATTTATTTTTGCCCGTCCTGTATGTTTAGTGCGAGCACTATATGCATATATTCCAGCAAGAAAATTACTACTCTCTAATATTGCCAAGACATCACCATCGAATGTTGATAATACAATTTGTTCTTCGGTTGGCATGGGCCGATAAACTTTCCGTGTTGCGAGTATTCGAATTCGTTTATTTACAGGGAAAGTGTATCTTCGAAGTCTAAATATCCTGTTAAGATTCTTAATGGGTGTCAACCGAATAAATTTAAGATCGTGAAGTCCATATTTAAGTCCATCAGACGAAACTATAAACGTGGGAGATGAAGATTTATTTTTGGAAGGAGGAGCCTTGATTCTGGTACGAAAAGAAGGCTTGGCAACAGGAGGACACCTGACTGAAGAATGAGTTTTTTCTGGAGGAAGATGCCTGACAGGAGAGTGAGGTGTGGATGGAAGAAGACACCTGGCAGAAGAATAAGGTCCGGCTGAACGAAGAGCCCAGCCCAGAGAACATTCTCTATCAAAAGAAGAGAAATGTGGTGTCCCACGAGGAATACCAGGAATAGGAGCTCCATTAGGCAGACACTCAAATTGTGAACTTAACTCTGCAAGAAGAAACTCAGGATTATTTTTTCATAAGTACCTCGGAATATCGACTTTTCATATTAAAAATTTATTTTGATCAAAAATGGCTGCACTGAAGATTTTCTTTTTTACTGAGAAATAATTGCTAGCCATCCCAGATAGAAAATCAGAAAAAGGTTCTTGATTTTTGCAACTTGCAAATATCTTTGAATTATAGAGGTATTATAGAGGTATTATAGAGGTATTCTTCGAGTTCTAGAAGTATTTTGATATTATATTTACCAAGAGAATTAAGGATGGTCATGCAGGTGAAGACTAGCCTATTAACGATCAACATTTTTTACAAAAAGAGAAACCTTATTATTGTATTAATGAAGGATTTGGTAAGTGTGTGACTAGTTCTCATTCTATTGTCTCGTCGGATATATTCTTTAAGTGCTATCTGATAAATTATATTGAGGCTTGTCCTTCTGGGATATTGATATTTATGTTTCATGAATCAGCAATGGATTTTGTGATAAAAAGATGGAAATTTAAGTCACTAATTATTGTTTACTTAAGAAACAAAAATATTACCAAATAAGGTGCTTTATCTCTAAAAATTTTAGTCTGTATACACAAGGGAAGATATTTTTAAAATTTGATGTGAAAATTGTTACCTCTGCGACGTTTTTAAAAGCATTATGGCTCGCGATTTATATATATGAAAATCAAAGCTTAAAAATTATGCATTTCCGTGATTACGTCTGGGGTCAATGCGGCAGTCTTACTGATTTCCATGTGTATTTTTTCTACTTCTTTATTTTGAATGAGAGATTTATATTTGTATATTTTAGCCACAAAACTGCTAATATGCAATATTGCAAGACCTTCATCATAGAATAATGATAGTGCAGTTATTTTTAAGTCGGCATGGGTCTAAGGTAACTTGGTCCTTCAAATAGTTGAGCACGAGAAGGGTCCGCAATTCTGGTTAGTGTGGGGATTTTGATGTCGGTCAAGGAAAAGATGCTACCATATTTGACCCACTAAAAACACCACATTTCTTCTTGGTATAACTTCCCCCGGGATCCCTTTCGCAATACTTCAAGGGGTGCCGTTTTCTTACCTGCTGAAGTTCTTGTTAGTCTTTTTCTTCTATATTGAGTCAACATCGTGTCCCAACCAAGATCTTAGTAATCGTCCTCAGCAGCACGGCAATGCCATCAAACGGGCTCGTTGGCCAGCGAACATCTGACACAAGAAATCTGACACTTGCAGTTGGGGCTCCTGCTGGTTCCCTTATTATCGTGTTAATCAACTTCATGTCCCAGCCAAGGTGTACGCATCGTCTTCATCAGCGCAACAGAAGCGGCACCCAACGGACTCATAAGCTTTTGACATCTGTGTTAGGCATAATCTGATCTCTCTTTCAGGGCCACGAGAAACGGAAGGAAAGGGGTTGCCATTAGGTAAACAGTCGAAATGTGAACTTAACTCTGCGTGCAGAAACAGGGGATCCTAGTTTTTTTTCTTGCTTATTTTTACTGCTAAAAAAATTAACTTTGACAAATAAACGCCTAGTAATAGGAAATTATCAAAATCGAAATATGCTAAGGCAACAAGATGCTCTTTTTAGACATTCTAAAGAGAAGGGCAATACAAAATACATAAGATTATTTTAAAAGTACCTAAAAAACGAACGATTATCATATTTCCTGATATAAAAAAGTAACTAGTTATTTCTTATCACTGTTAAACCTATAATCATTTTCCTAAAGAAATATGCTCCAAAAAGATTTTAACTAAAAATTTTCATTTGACTTTCCAAAATGACTAGCTGGGATATTAGAAAATAATAAAGCATTTGGAACCATAAGAATTTGACCTTTTATTATTATTTTAGTAATCACTAGTTACTTTCAACATTTTCACACGATTGCAACGCACATATGCTTTTATATTATAGTTATACATTTTTTATTTGATATAATTGTGTGGATGATATTGGTTTAAGTTCGCTATTGTAAAATGCAATGAGATTGCATGGCGAGGGCCTACTGGAACTTCAGCGATTTCATCTGGGGTCAATGGTGTAATTGTTCCGCTTTCCGTGTTTATTTTAATCCGCGCTTTATTAAGAATGCGAGAATTATATTTATATATTCCAGAAAGAAAAGTACTGTTCTGCAATATTGCATATGCATCACCATCGAATGTTGATAATACAATAAATTCTTGAGTTGGCACGGGCACGAAAACACCCCGTTTTGCAAGTATTCGAATTGATTTATCATTAGGAAAAGTGTATCTTCTAAGTTTGAATATCCGGTTATGATTCTTCCAAGGAGTAAGCCGAATAAATTCAAGATCCTCTAATCCATATCCATGTCCTTCAGAAGATGCAATAAGCATCGTAGGTGGAGATATATACCTGGCAGAAGGTGACCTGGACCTCTCAAGACGAGGAGGCTCGATACGAGAACGTCTTCCTTCCGAAGCAGAAGAAGAAGAAAAAGGGGAGGAAGAAGAGCTTGTGTCATCAGTAACACCATAAATAGGGGCACCATTAGGCAAGCAATCGAATTGTGAACTGAACTCTGTAAGAAGAAATAGAGGATTATTTTTTTTGATGTGGCTTAGTATTTCAAATTTCTTAAATTTATACAATTCCTTCAATATTACACCATGCGCATATATGTAAGATATCTCCAAGTCAAAGCAATTTCATCGCTATGAAATTAACAAAGCTTATTATTTATAAAGTAGGTGCAATGTATTACTTTAATTGAAATTTTTTTTTAAAAGTTTTGTATCATGTGTTCAAATCTGCAGCAATAGTAAACTTCGCCTGGCACAATGATCCAAAGACTTAACCACGCAACTTTTACAATTTCAAAGGATCTAAAAGTATTCCGAAACATTTTAGAAAGCCACTATCGATTAGATTATAAAAAATCCCTTTGTCAGGATGTGTATTATAAATGCTTGTAGTTTTTAAACCATTGATAGGATTTTTTGAAATTTGTAGATTCAGTCCTTATGGTACACTAACCAGATTAAAATATTGACATGTTATTCTACGCGGATGATTCTCGAATTATATTTTTTTATCTACTGTATCTTTGCAAAAGTCTTGAAAACCTTTTTGAAATTATAGACATGTTATAGTATTATATTTACCAATATAAATAAGAATGACCATCAAGGTAAATAACAAATTACAAACGAACTCCATTTTTAAACTAGGGGGAAAACTGCTTAATGCGTTGATGAAGAATCTTGTTAGCAGTGTAATGCAGAAGAACAAGTTTTTTGAGGTAATGTTTCAGAAGAAACGGCTCATAATATTCTTGTGTAAAATAATTTGGAACGCAAAAAATATATTATCTGTTGAATAAATGGATTCTTCTGATTCTTATCTTTTTTATTTTTCCGCTCTTATCGCTAACTTAATAAGATGTATCGTAAATACATAGAAGCTTTTTTTCAGACTAAACATTTACCTTATATAAGAGATTAAATTTAAAAAATTTTTAAACTTTATTAAATGATGGCAAAATATCAACAAAAAAATCTCTAAATTAAGTTTAGAATTTACGTAATAAAATCTCTTATAAATTTAAAATGCTTCCATCGATTGGGAAATTATTCCTGCAATATGTCACGGAATCACTTTACAATTTTGGTTTATTCAACTTTTGTATGCCTTATAACTTTAAAAAATTGAATGTTTTATTAATTAGATTTATATGTGCCAATAAAATGATCGGTGCATCGCATTATGGTCAATCCGAGGCCTGGAGATTTATGTAGTTGAAAATGAGAAGATTTCAATAATTCAATTTAAATTTTTTTCAAATTTATTGACAAATTTTTTATTAGTATTATTTAAAATCTTGTTCACATTATAATTGATGAAACAAATATAATTTTCAGTGATAATAGCTTACTTACCCATCAAAACCATAGTATGGTTTACATTCTGCACTTTGAAAGATAATGAGATTGGACGCTGGGGTCCCACTGGAATTTTCTTGATTTCATCTGGGGTTAATGTGGTAATTACGCGGCTTTCCATGTTAATTTTTGCCCGACATTTACACTTGATGCAATCACTATATGTATATATTCCAGCAAGAGTAGGACTACTTTCTATTAATGCAAAGACATCACCATCGAATGTAGATAATACAATTTCTTCTCGGTTTAGAATGGGCCCATAGACATGTCGTCCTATAAGAAATTCAAGTGGTTTTTCTTCAGGAAAAGTGTATGTTCGAAGTTCAAATGCCCGGTGCGGAGTTTGGATGGAAGTAAGCCGAATAAATTTAAGTTGGTCAAATACATATCCAAGTACTTCAGGAAAAGCATTCCTTGCATGAGGAGACCTGGACTTTATAAGCAGAGGGTTCTCAACAGGTACATGTGATCTGATCAAAGAATGATGCCTGACAGGAAAGAGGGACCTAGTAGGAGAATGTTGTCTGTCAGAAGAAAAAGAAAAAAATAAGAAGAAGAAGACTGTCCGCTACGAGGAACACCAGGACTAGGTTCAACATTAGGTTCAACATTAGGTAAACTTTCAAATTGTGAACTTAATTCTGCAAGAAGAAATTAACAAATATTAAAAAAAAATATGTTTATGCATCATGGACTTCTTGGTGCAAAATTGCGAGCAAAGACTCAGAACATTTAGGAAAGGTGGCCCTCAAGAAGTTGTATCTAGTATGTTTATTAGAGAATCTAATGCACTTTTATAAAAAAAATACAGAGGACTCTAGTAAATCAGATAAAACAGAAAAATACTTTTTTCTCGAGAATGTGCGAAGAGCACATATTATTAGTTAAGCACATTATAAGGTATTTACCAATCGAATTCAGGATGACCATCCAGGTGAAGAAGAGAGTATAAACGATCGCCATTTTGTTCGATTAGGAAAAAACTGATTATCGGGATGACAAAAAAACTCAGTCATCGGAGTATCTAATAAATTTTTATTAGAGCCGTCAAGCTTATCCTTCTAGGGCAATCGTATTTATATTTTATACATTAATCCAAGGAAAAAAATTTCGTAACATTATCCAAGGCTAGATTGGGAAAAATAATATAATATTTTTAAGTAGCGTTTCTATGCAAATCTGAGATTTTAAGAGGAAATTTCGTGACCCATTTACAAATTTTGCAGATATTGCCTTATTCTTATCAAAAAATGATAAGATTATAATAATTTCGTAAAAGTTGGTTTTCTTCATCAAATAACATTGCAACAGTCCATTCTGAAACATTATATTAAAGGCCTGAAATTATCAACAAATAATAGATTAGAAATAGCTTTTCGCAGAAAAATTAAACTGCAGGTCGCAAATCTCAACCGATTAAGTTTTCCTTGTTTCAATTTTTTCTGCATAAAATTCCTGATTCTGGAAACCATTTTTTTAACGTAGAAAAGAAAAAGCGTTACCCTGAAATATATTTGTACTGAAAACTGGACTGCTGCGTAAAAAATTTCTTGCGCGCTTCGATTCGATTGCGCGTTCGATTAAAAATTATAAAGTTCTACATCCGTACATCTCATCTGTTAGATTTTTGAGATCAGAATCAAAATTGAATAATAAAAAACAATAATTTTCTTTTTTAACCTTGAACTTTGAAAAGAAGCTAAGCTAAGCTTCACTTTGTGCTCAAAATAAAAACAAAAATGATCTTGTTTCAGTTTAAAACTTTAAAAATTTTCAACACATAATTTAAGATTCTGTCACCCCTTAAAGTTTAATTTAAAACATTAACAATTTCTAAAATATCAATTTTGCACGTATTTTTCTGAAGTATGAACACTATTGAATTGAGGATTTAATCAATAATATCATTTACAATTTAAAATTATTTGACTAATATTATCTCAATAACAAGGTTCGAGTTAAGAACAATTATCTTCCATGTATCTGCGATTTTTATTTTGTACTAAATTTTTTATGTCTAAAAATTAAAAACGCTTGCGCAGCGAGCGACTTTTGATACAATCATTTCCGAATAGTTGCCCTTTTTCATTTTCTCTTCATTAAGAATAGATTAATCTACTATTTACTTAATTAAATGATTTTTTTGAAAGTCTACTTATAAAAGTATTCTCTCATTTTCAGGTAGAATTTTATAAATGATATATTGATTGTAGTTTTGACAATAATATCTGGAATTTTAATTATTTTCTGTAGTTAAAAGATACTCGTGATATTTTGGGACGACTCTGAAACACATAATTTCATATTTAGGTCAAAAAAATCTTTACATTGAATTATTGACGTAGATTTATGTCGCTTATACGCTCTACTTTGAAATGAAAACGGATCGGACGTTGGCGGCCTACTGGAATTTCTTTGATTTCCACTTGAGTCATTCGGGCAATCCTGCCGCTTTGTATATTCATTTACACCCGTACTGTACAGTGAGTGTAGTTATTATACGCATATAATCCACCAAGAAGATTACTGCTCTCCAATATTGCAAATAGCTCACCATCGAATGTTGATAATACAATTTGTTTTTGGCGTGGCATGGGCCTATAGGTACTATGCCCAGCGAGTATTTTAATTAGTTTATCTGCGGGAAAAGTATATCTTCGAAGTTCGAATATCCTGTGCCGATTCTTATTGGCAGTAAGCCGTATAAATTGAAGTTGTTCAGGTCCATATCCAAGCACATCAGAAAAAGGAAGCCTAGTTGGTGGAGCTATATACCTGGCAGAAGGAGATCTTGACCTGGCACCAAGAGAAGGCTCAGCAGCAGGATACCGGGCACAAATAGAAGGCTCGGAAAGAGCAGGACACCTGGCTGGATAATACGGTATATGTGGAGGAAGAGACCTGTCAGGAGTCTGTTGTTTGTTAGAAGAAGATGTCGAAGAAGAAGATCGTCCGATACAAGGAACAACCGGAATAAGATCGCCATTGAGTAAACAGTCGAACTGTAAACCTAAATCTGCAAAAAGAAAAAGAGCATTTATTATATTCTCAATCATGCGCGTTTAATTTCGACGCTTGCAGATAGCCCGAGAAATCCAGCCCCACCACTTTCTAGACGTCTCTCTGTTCTTATGTCCCGATGACACAAAAGCTCGCCTGACTCGCTGAGCGCGGAGCGAGAATATTTGGTACCAAGTGGAGGGGATGGACTCAGAGATTATCCCCACTCTCTGAGTATCTGACATCGACCGTTTCTTCAATCGATTTGACTGAAAAATTCGCTTGCTAACCCTAAAGTTCCTTTTCTCGCGGCACGTCATATTTGTATATTTTTAAACCGCCCTGAAACGATTTTGTATATCGTTTTCAAACTGACTACAAATTTTTGTAAAATCGATTCAGATTATAACTTTGGCTGAACAAAATCAAAATGCAGGACCTAATGTCTGTTTTGTCTTTATCTATTTATTTTAGTAAAAAACAGTTTTTAAATGAAAATGTCATCTTTAAAGCCGCAGGTACTTTGAGAAACTGCTTTACAAACAAATTTAAAAAAAATTTAGCTGTAATTTATAATTGTAGTTCCTTATGAGTATAAATTGAAATTTTTTATTTCAAGTTACAATACTTATGATAGTTTAAGACATTATGCTGTTATTCAGCTATGTTTAAGTATTGACTTGTCTACTCTCCTTTTCCTAAACCCAATTTTTTAAATCTTAAATGTACAAAGGGCATTATTGGTAACGCAGTTACTACAAACTCTTCATAAATAAAGTTCAGAAAAAATAAAGTTTAGAAAATAATACCAAATGGAATAGAATATAAATTACGCCCGAAAAATTGTTATTTGCCGAAAGTAAAAAAAAATATTACTAGATATATTATAAGATTATATTTACCAATAGAATGAAGGATGACCATCAAGATAAAGACGAAAGTATAAGAAATTCTCATTTTTTTTAATTAGTGGAGAAACTTATCAATGCGTTTATCAGGACTTTAGATAATAGTGTAACTAGTACTCAATCTATTGCTTTATTTAATGTGACATATTGTCCGTATCTCCAAGATAATAGACAAGCTTAATATTCCGGGACAATCATATTTATATTCCATAAATCATTTTAATTTTGCTAACTCAACCGAGACTAGTCTGCGAAAAATAAAATGAGGTTTTGCTATAGTTTCAAAGTTATAAAAAAATCATTCAAATCTGGAGAAGATTACAAAATTTTAGAGGTTATTCGGGTTAAAATGAAAAGATGTTTAAAAGTTTTGAAAACCTTTAATATTAAATCAAAACTTTAAAATTTTAAAAATAATTTTAAAAAAATATGTAGTTTTATAATTTTTTAAGAGAATACAATTTTTCTTAATATTCCTGGGAAAATATTACAAAAATGTTGATTTTGAAAAATTAGTTATAAGAGAATACTGAAAAAGATTTTAAAACATTTCAAAAGATTTTCTAAATCTTTATGAAATAATTTGAAAGATTTATGGTAATATTTTAATTACAGTTTACAAGAAAAATATTCTTAAGATTCCTGACAAAGTTTTAAATGATTTTTAGTTTGAAAAATTAATGTTTATCAAATATACAAAACGATTTTAATAGATTTGAAATAATTTATAAAAATGTCGACAAAAATTTCGAAATATGAACGCACTTTTTAAAATCTTGAAAAATATTTTTAAATTAGAAAAGATTTTCAAAAATTTATAAAATATTTGATATTTTCTTCTAAAGCTTTAAAAGTCCAAAATATGTTTGAGGCTAATTTAAACTTCCCCTTCACTCAGAATTAACAAATATTGTAACAAACAGCAGCTCATTTTCTTGAAAAAAATTATCTACAGTTGTGCTGCATCCAATTTTTAAATATTGGTGTTCTTAATGCCTACAATCATGAACAAATATGTTTTAAAAAAAATTAAACAAATCTTAATATTCTATACATTTTTTTATTTTCTAAAATTGGATGTAGAAAAATAGTAGAGAACCATGTTTTCGAATTAACGCAAAATATTCTTAACTATTTAAAAAACCTGAAAAATAATACAATTGTCTTGAAATCTTTAAATTCTTCCTCAAAATACTTTAACAGCCTGAAAACCGAATATTAATGTTTTAAATAAAGTACACATCATTGAAAATGTTCACAAATCTTATTATCGGTATCTGTATTTTATTTTCCCGTTTCAACAACTTTGTGTCAACGGTACCGTCTTTTTAGATTTTGAATTCCCTTGATTGTATACTTTTCTGCAAATATTCCTAAAAACAATGTACTTTTGATTTTTACAGTCACTCAAAAAAAATGCGATACTCAGTACTGCGGATTTGTAGCGAATTTACTTCGGAGGTGGAGTAGAAGCAAGTATTATGTAATGCTTTTCAGGCATAAGTCTAATGTATTTAAAAAATGTGAGGATGAATACTCAAATGACTCCGTATTCAGCAAAATGATACCTAAAAAACAACTGGAATTTTATGGGAAGTTTTTAGAGGATTATAACAAATTTTTAAATTTAATGAAAAGATTTTTCAATTTATTATTACATAAAATTGAATTAACGGTGTGGGGACTTAATTATACAATATAGTATAAAATGATACAAGATTAAGTGATTAGACCCTACTCGAGTGTCCCCAATTTCCTCTGGCGTCATTAAAGTAACCCCACCGCTTTCTATGTTAAGTTTAGCCCGTCCTTTACAGCGTCCAACATAGGCTCAAAGCGACGAGTCCCTATGAGTAATTTAATTGCCTTATTTTCTGGAAAAGTGTATCTTCGAAGTTCGAATATCCGGCGCGGATTATAATAGGGAGTGAGCCGAGAAAATTGAAGTTGGTTAAGTCTATATCCAAGTACGTTAAAAGAACAAATCTAGTAGGTGGAGCTATATACGTGGCAGGAGGAGACCTGGACCTGACACGAAGAGTAGACTTGGCAGAAGAAGCAGGCCTGGCCGGAAAATCAGGTCCACCTGGAAAAGGGCCGCCATTAGGTAAACAGTTGAAATGTGAACTTAACTCTGAAAGATGAAACAATGGATTAATTTGGTTCCCCAGGGGAGGCTCTAAGGAAAGGGGGTGAGAAGCTGATATAAAAATATGTGCAGTACTATATTTCTTCTTACGCTACCCCAAAAACTTTTGAAAAGAAAAAAATCGAAAAAAATCGAAAATAAAACTGTAACGGCCAACAAAAATCGAAAATTCAATTTTAAATAAAATTTTAATTTACTTTCTTCTGAAAAATTTGTCAGCAATCATCAGCTGTAGGCGGTTGCTCATGCGCATTTGAATCATATCAAAAACTTAGATGTTCAGTATTCTAACGAAAAAAATTGTTTGAATGAGAGATAAAAAAGCCGTTCGGCAGAATGTGTCTTTAAATTTATTGATATTTACGTTTTAACTTCCTGCTTCCACTCTAAATTTAATACCTTAAAAACATATTTCCTGTAGTTGACTGGAGTAAATTCAGACCTAATTTGTATGTATTCTGGCCAAACATAGATAGAGTATGAAAAAGAATAGTAATTAGAATCTAATTTAGATTACTTTAAGTGAATTCTAATTTGTGGAAAGTTTTAAAACCATTTTTAAATTAAAGATTTATTGTTAAATACGCCAATAGAATTAAGGATTAGCATGCAGGTGAAGACTAGAGTGTAAATGATCCATATTTTTGGAATGAGAGAAAAAAGCTGATTATTTTCTTCAAGCGCTTATCACCTGAGGATCTTCCCTTGTTAGGCTCAAACAAGAATACTTTGTTCTTCAAAAATACACTGATTTGGTTTTGTTTTGAGTTGCAAGACGAATGAAACACCGGAGAATGAGATTGCAGCAATGTTCATCTTACGGTTTCAAAATTAAAAAATTCTCAATTTGAGAAAAAAAATCTCATTTCTTAGAAATATTCGCTTTGAATGAAACATTTTTAAGCCGAATTTGTATTACAAAGAATATTATGATTGAGTGCTACATTTTTTTGTAAATTTAATTAATCGGCGAGTTTATTGAAGTGTCCCCGATTTCGTATGGGTTTATTGTGATGAACTTCCTTTTTTCTGTGTTTATAATATTTAAAAATTCTATATTATATTTCTTGAATAACATTTCTCCAATACAAAATTATAACTTCGTGAAAATCTTATGTATTTACCAGAACTTTCGGTCCTTATCGTTTATTTATTTGCTTGTATTGATGTTGTGATAAGAGAATAGTATATTTTAGAGACATTAGTTATCTAAAGATTGCTACAAACAATGGAAGAAATTCATAAAAGGGGTGAAAAGGAAATTTTTTATATTCGTTTCCGAAAAAATGCAGCAGAGGTACTGGTAAAGGACTGAAGACTTATGAACTATAATTCTTGACATTTTTATTATTATTTGTAATTACAAATTACATGTAACATTTTAGGACAACCTTGAACCACAAAGGAATTTATATTTAAGTTTAAATTTATTTTAATAAATCAGTGTTGTGGAGGATTTTCGTTGACATGATTCACTCTATAATAAAATGAGATTGGGAAATGGGAGCCTACTGGAATTTCCTTTATTTCATCTGAGGTCAATGGGGTAATCTCACTACTTTCTATGTTTATTTTTGCCCGTACCGTACGTTTATTCTTATAAAAATTATATACATATATTCCAGCAAAAAGATTAACACTTTCCAATAGTGCGAAGACGACGCCATCAAGTGTTGAGAGTACAGTGTGTTCTTGGTTTGAAATGGGCCCAAAGTAACCCCGTCTTACAAATATTTTAATTTTTGTGTTGGCCGGAAAAGTATATCTTCGAAGCTCGAATTCCCGGTTTGAATGTTTAGTAGGAAAAATTCGAATGAACTGAAGTTGGTCAAATTTATATACACGTCCTTGAGAAGCAACAACGAGCGGGGTAGTTGAAGGTAAGCACCTGGCATGAGGAGACCTGGACCTGGCACGAAGAGCAGCATCGGCAGGAAGTGGAGACTTACCTGGAAAATATGTGCTGGTTGAAGGAAGTGATTGTTCAGAGTAATTTTCTGTTTCAGAAAAAAAAGAAGCTGAGGATGATCCACTGCGAGAAACACCCGGAATAGGTTCTCCATTGGGTAAACAGTCAAACTGTAAACTTATCTCTGCAAGAAAAAAGAGAGGATTAAACTTTTTCACGTACACGGAAAAATGTAGTAATTTAAAATTTAGTCAAGGAATTTGAAAGACAGTGGATTTAAGAAACAATTTTGTGCATTATAGTATTAGGCTGATCAGATTTTATATTACTTTTAACGATGTTTTACATTGTTTGCTAGAGATAATTCTAAAGACGAAAAAATTTAAGGAGAAATCAAAGAATCCAGTGATCCAGTAATGAAGATAAAAAATCTAATAATCAATAATGGAATAGCCAAATTTTTAGTTAAAAAAATCAATTTTTAACGCAAGGCATGCATTTTTAATTAAAATGATGAATATTCAAGAAATAAAATAAATTCAAAATCAAAAAAACTTAATAGTTGATATTTTAATAACAGAATTTTAAATAAAAACAATTAAATTAAATACAAAAATACGTATTTTTCGAATTCCCCGCCAAAGCAGATAAATTTTCAACAATCGAGATGATTTTTTTACTAAGATTTTTCACTTAAAAGAAACATATTTCAACGAAATTGTTGCATTTTTTATTTATTTATTGTTTATTAGATTTATTTTATCTTTATCACTGGATCACTAGAACGTTACTAAACGCTATGACACCGGTGTCCAAGCACAAAACACAAATATAAATATAAAAATAAAAGTCCAGTTTATGGAGAAAAAATGGCGCGCGCGTGTGCCTGTGAGTGTCACTATTTACAGAAGCGTGTGTGTGCGTTGAACTTGTGAAGTTAGGAATAATTTTTTTTTCCTTTCTTCCAATTTATTATATTTTTTGAATCTTCTCAAATGTTTAATGATTTCCTGATAATTATTGATCACATTCTTCAAAAAGGAGATTCCAAAACTTTATTTGAATTTATTTTGTATCCGAGACTTTTAAATAAAGTCGATGAAATTTTCAGGCAATTGATTCTTTACTGGATTTTACAAAATATAGTAATAGAAAAAATTCTAACCCTTTTAAAATATATTTTTGACTTCTAGAAGTCTCGTAAAATTAAAATATATTTAATGAATGTTCGCAAATACTTCCAAGTTATAAAATATTTTTAATCAATGCAATACCTTTTAAATTCTTAAAAATATTTGTAGCTGCCTGGGATTTTTCTTGAAAATTTTAAAAATCATTTTTGAAAATCACAATTTTTTATTTATTTAGAAAAATATGAGTGTCCAGACGTTAACGTTTTTAGCGTTTAGGTTTCGTTTTGTTTAAATACTTTAACAGAAATATGCATTTTTTTAAAGTCTTCCACAGTTCAAAAATCTCTATTTTCTCCTTAAATCTTCACAATATTTATGTAATTTGATGGTTTAACTTATTTTTTTAATTTTCAATGTTACCAAATAAAAATTTGTTGCTTTAAAATCTTTTATTCTTTTTCGAAATTTAGGGAATTTCTTGGAAATGTTTTAAAATCTTTTTTAATTTTCTCTTAAAGTTAATTTTTCAAATTAAAAAATCGTAAGACAAGCCAGCATTTTGCTTTAAACACTTTAAAACTCTTTTTTTTTTTAATTTTAGGAAATGATTTGAAAAATTTTGTTATTTTTTTCATCGTGCTCTTAGAACCCACTAGAATAAAAATTATCTTCAAAAGTTTTGAAGTTTTTACAACTTAAAATTATTCTTTTAAATTTAAATATTAACTGCTTCAAATTTTCGCACAAATCTTTAATAGAATTGAATTTCAAAATTATTCAGAAGCTTCTAAATTTTTGTTCGAATTCTTCAAAATAAGGTTTTCCCATAATTTGATTGTACTTATCTCTTTAAAAATGTAAAAAAGTTAAGAAATTACAGTATGTTAGCAAAATGTTAGAAAAAAAATTAGTTTACAATATTGTACAATCGTTCACAATGTAAAAGTTATCTTGTTCCAATAATGTTTAGAAACATTCAGAAATAAATTTTAATACCAAATAAAATTGTTTATTTGAAAATTTGGATGTACGAAATTTGATGGTGCAGAAAAATCACAAATTCTTATTAATATTTAACAACTTGAAAAGAATCACTGACAGTTTTATTTACCCAGTGTGGAAACAATTTAGTAATCAATTTATTAGTTCGCAACATAAATTCTCATTTCATAAAATCATAAAAATTTCAGAAACTATATAATTGTAATAGAGATACGTTAAATATAAAAAAAATTGTTATTCTAAGACTTATATTGAATGTGAAATTAATTTATGTTCCTTAATACATGTAAAAAACATTAAAACTTTATGGAATGAAATATTGTAAGCAAATCCGTCAGTTAATAATTAAATAATCTGATCATAAAATAAAAGGCATTAAAGAATTATTTTGATTGAATAAGTCAAATAATATTTACTTTTTATTCTTCTTAAAAGACTAATTTAAAATGTTTGGAAGTCTGAACAGTGATAATGAATAGCATTTGGGATAAAAAGCGGAATACGTCGGCAAAATTGTTGTATGTGAAAAACAAAAAAATATTTCTAAATTAAATATATATTATAGAATTATATTTACCAATAAAGTTAAAAATGATCATGCACGTAAAGGCCAGATTATAAGCGACCCCCATCCTTTGTAATTAAGGGAAAAACTTATTATTGCCTCGATAAAAAACTTGGTTAACAGCGTAACTGGTGCGCATTACATTGCATCATGACACGAATCATATAATCATCATCTAATATACTATAATAAAACCTTCTGAAACATTCATATACCATAAATCAAACCAAGAAAATAATTTTGTTATCTCAAGCATGACTAGTTAGAGACAAAAAATTATAAAACTTTTATAAATGCTTAGGAAATTAACAGCATACTTTTTCTTAAGAAATAAAACTTTGATTGAATAAAATACAATAATTTTTAAAAATTGTTCAAGAAGCGGTATAAAAAAGAAACTCGGTCAATAATAATACTTTCACGTAAATAATTTTGATGTGCTTTACAGTTTTTTATTTAAAATCATGTTTTTTTTCTTCAATAATACAAGCACATATAATATTGCCATTTATGAAAGTTCAATTATTAAACAAATGTTTCTCAAGATAATTGCGCCATTCCAATGAGGTATAGGAATTATTTTTTTTCTCTTCATTTAAGGATTTTATCTGTTATGATTTTGTGACTTTAATATTATCACCTAAAATTCAAGAATAAAAAATCATAAACTACTTGTGAAAAAATTACAATAAAAGGCATTTAGGGAGAGATTGCTCTGGAAAATTGATTAAATGCTTAACCAAAAATATTGAGGAAAAATTATTCGGGAAGGATTCTCAAAAGCGATGTAGCCAATTCACAACGACAACTATCAGACGGCTTGTAATTTTTATTCGGATGCGGATTTCCATATACATTCAATACTTGATGTGAGGTTGTTGATTGTTGCCCTGAAATGGTCAATAAATAACTTTAGAAGGCAAAAAAATATTGTGGCTGGAGTACTGATGAAAGATTTAAGCCTCAGAAACCATATTAATGATAATTTTCATTACTATTTGTAATTACAAATTATCTGAAACATTTTAAGACGATGTTGGATCACAAACGTTTTTATGTATCTGAGTTTTACATCTTTATAAAAATGAAATTAATGGTTTAAAGAAATGTGGTTTAGATGCTCTATTATAAAATGAATTGTGACAGGTTGGTAGGAATCTACGGGAATATTCTTGATTTCTTTTTCGGCTAATGATGTAAACGTGCCGTTTTCCATGTTTATTATTGCCCGCCCTATATGTTTGATGGAAACATTATATGCACATATTCCAGCAAGAATATTATAATTGCCTATTATGGCGAAGACAACACCATCAGTCGTTGATAATACAATTTGTTCTTCTTTTGGCGGGGGCCCAAAGCGATGCCGAGCTATGAGTACCTGAACTGATTTACGCAATGGAAAAGTGTATTTTCGCAGCACAAATAGTCGGTGCATATTTTTCTTGGGAGTAAGTCGAATCAATTCCATCTGGTCAAATCCATATGCATGTCTGTCAGAAGCAGAAATGAGCTGGGTAGTTGGAGCCATACGCCTGGCAAGAGGAGACCTACACCTGGCAAGAGGAGACCTGGACCTGACTTGAAAATGAAGATGGTCAGGAAGTGTGGACTTGGCTGGATTCCTAAAGAGATACATTTTTCGAAATTTCAAATGGTTTATGTTATTTATGCGTTATTCACAATTATTTTTGAATTCACTCGTACCGAAAAAACTCAGTATCAAGCAGTTTTGATTTAAAAACAAATTTTCTTTGCGAGGCAAACAGCGAAAATTCTGAATTTGTTTAATGCTAATTGTTTACAAATATTCAAATTATTTTATTTCACCAGATATAACGAAAAGTTAATACATATTTTGGATTATCTGTAGCGACGTAAGCAATCGATTTAACTCAAATCTGTAAAAACATTTTGTTTTTAATGCATGTAAATAAAAAAATGGACAAAATAAATATTTAGTACTGGTAACTCTGCAGAATTTAATGCACCATAATACATTGCATTTTTATTATTATTTGTGATTACAAGTTTTTTTAATTAATGGTGTGTAGGATTGTCTATTACACGTTTTACTTCAAAATGATTTAGGATTGGGCGTGAGGCGCCTGTTGGAGTTTCTATTATTTCATCTCTAGTCATTGGGGTAATCGTGCCATTAAACATGTTTATTTTTGCCCGTAACATACGGTTAACGTCCCCTCTATATCTGTAAATTCCAGAAAGAAAGTGAATACTCTCCAATATTGCAAATGCGTCACCACCTAATGTTGATAATACAATTTTTTCTTGGTTTGGCATCGGCACATAACGAGCTTGTCCTATAAGTCTTCGAAGTGAATTATCTGCAGAAAAAATGTATTTTCTAAGCATGAATATCTGGTTCAGATTCTTTTTGGGAATAAGTCGAATAACTTCAAGTTGGTCAAATCTATATATATAGCCGTCAGTTGCAGCAATGAGCTCGATAGGTGGAGCTATGCGCCTTGCATAGGCTGGGGGAGACCGTGACCTTGTATGAAGAGGAAGCTTGACAGGAGAAAGAGACTTGGCAGAAGAATGTTTTCTGTTAGGAGAGTTAGAAGAATATTTTCCACCACGAGGAACATAAAGAATGGGGGCACCATCAGGTAAGCACTCAAACTGTGAACTTAATTCTGCGAGGAAAAAGAGAGGATTATACTTTTTCGATGTAAAAAGAACTATTACAAGATTAGGCTGCTTTTGAAAGTAGATCATTTAAACTTTTTGGAATATGCAAAGGGTATCTTTTTTAAACTTTAAGCACAATATTTAACACAATTGCAAAAACCCATTTTTATTTATTTTTTTTTTAATTGTGAAATGATTTTCTGGCTATTGAGAATAAAGATTGGAATAGAATGCGGATTTCTTTGACCGTATTCTTAATTGCGAAATGTTCAAAAATGTTGTCAAATTACGGTTATCTTATAGTATTATACTCACCGATAGAATTGAGGATGCCTATCAAGGTAAATGTTAGACTGTTTACGATCCACATTTTTGTTAATGAAGAACTTAGGTAACAGTGCATCTAAAGAAGCTTCTAGTTTTGTATTGAAGTTTTTATATCCCAGTACAAATGAGCAATAAATATATCTTATCTGAGTCGTGATCTCATTAATTATACACAGAATTCAAATTTGTTTTTCTAAAATAATCGTCATTATGTTTCATAAGTCATTCCAAGAACAAATGTTAGATTACCTCGACTGAGGCTACCTTCGAAAAAACAAAGCTATTCTTTCAAATAGCGTTTCTATGTAAATCTAAATCTCAAACATAATTTTTGTTAACTACAATTATGTCTGACCTATTACAGCGGCCTTGAAATTTAAGGATTATTTTATTTTAAGTATATAGGGGCGCCCATCTCTACCGCCAGTTAGCAAGCTTTTTTGTCAACGATGTTCATTGGCTGCCTCCGCCTTGTAGCGAGGCGCCATCTATGAACAACTTTTTCAACTGTACATGTGCAGAAACTGCGGGAAGATATAAAATCAATAAATACTATCAACAATAATGCTCTTCGGTACATCGCATTTAAAAAAATCGCGGTCCGTTTCTAAATCGCCTTGTTACTAACTAGGTAGTCTTGCTAAAAGATCGATGAAATCGAAGCGTTAATGCTCAGGACCGTCTGAACCATTTTCAACTGGAATGCATAACATTGCGCAATATCCTCAAAGTGAGTCTTTTAGCATGATGTACCGGGACGAGATGCAATTTTTTTTGTCGATTGAAGAACTTTTACTTTCATGAAATACAATCAACTGTCCGAAATTTATAGTTAGAGTACCAGCTCTGATACACTTACTTGAAATTTTCGAGATAATTATTTTATTTCTCGAAATTAAAAGGTCTTTAATCAAAGAAGGTATGGAAAATGACATCTCAAATTTAAAAAAAAAACTGGTATACTAAATACTTATGTATACGTTTGTTTTGTGTTTCAGGTACGTTTGATGATTCTCTATTTCAAAATGAAACTCGATAATCATATTGGTATGTGAATATAGTTAAGGATTTTACTATAAAATTAAACATTACAAATTTTTGTGTAACAATTAAATAGATTTAAAATGATAGTAATTTATGTTCTGTGACTTCCCATTCATTGGTTTAGAACTATTTTAACTTAGGTAAATGAATCCAAGGTTTTATTTTGAGCTTTCGATCTATTTGAATAGCATAATCTGCTGGTGGTCTAAGTTAGTCCCAGATATTATTAAAAATATAGCAGTGAATTTCTTATGAAAAATTAAAATAATTATCAACCACAAAATCTTAGAATACTGCGTTACTATTTACTCATAACTAAAAAACTTAGTGTAAAGCTCTATTGATTTCAAAGCCGATTTTCGTCGAAGTTTCTAAAATCTCTCAACACCTTATATTTAAATTTGTGTAGTTTAAATATAATTTCTACATAAATACAAACTAGTCGTAGAAAAAGAGAAAATTTTACAACAAATATTTCTGTTTGAAAATGAAATGTGACTTTTTCTTATTTTTTAAGAAATTTTAATTTTCAACTTTCAAAAAAATTGAGAATCTTCATTTTTGTATTAAGCTTCCGAATCGATACTAAAAGTGTTTATTTCCAAAACGAAAAGTAACGCTGCAATGCACAATGTTTTAGTTTAGAAATTCTGGCTTTGGTATGCTACCTTACCAAGAATTCACGACATTCATAGAATTCATCGAAGTTAATGAATTTATGGAATTTACGGAATTTATGGAATTCAATGAGTTAAGGAAATTCATAGAATTCCTTAAAATTACAGAAGTTAACGTATTCACGAATTTCACTGAATTCACGAAAATCGGAGAATTCACGAAATTCACTCAATTTTCGAAATTCACGCAATTCATTGGATTAACGGAATTCACGCAATTTATAAATTGAAGGAACTTACGATGTCAAAAAGAATTTACAGAAATAAAGAAATTCACGAAATGTAAAAAATTCGTCAAATTGAATGAGTTAATGAGATTCAATGAAATCACGTAATTCACCAGATGTATGGAATTCATAGATTTCCATGAATTCCGTGAATTGCGCATGTTACATTAATTCCTTGAATTCCGCGAATTTCGTGAATTCTTTAAATGAAGTGTATTCTGTTAATTCCGTGAGTTTCATGCATTAAGCGTATTCAGTGAATTCCATGGATTTCGTGAATTCCGTAAATTCCATAAATTCGATGAATTCCGTGAATTCCTTGATTTCAGTGAATTTCTCGAATTCCTGTAGTTAAATCAATTTATCGAATTTCTTCAGTTAAATGGATTTTATGAATTCCTTCAATTCAATTAATTTCGCGAATCCAATAAATTACATGCATTTCGCAAATTCCTGGAATTCCATTATTCCTCGTGTTCTTTTGATCCCGAAAATTCCTTGAATCTTTTGAATTATGTTAATTGCATGAATTCCATGAATTCCGGGTATTAGCTGAATTCGGAGAATTCTTTTATTTCTATGAATTGTGCGAAATCCGTTGATTTATTGAATTCTGTGAATTCCGGGTGTTATATGACTTTAATGAATTTTTTGAATTCCGTAAAATTTGTGATTACAGTCGATCCCGCGATTTCTTCGAATTCCGTAAATTTCATAAATTCCATGAATTCCATAAATTCAATATATTACGGGAATTCCTCCATTTCAGTGAATTTCTGGAATTCCTTCAGTTAAATGAATTTCATAAATTCCTCCATTTCCATGAATTCCGTGAATTCCATGAATGTTATGAATTTCACGAATTTAATAAATTTCGTGAATTCCGGAATTCCTTGCAATTTCTTGCAGGTTTAGCTTATGCTTGTATTTCAGGATTCTGGTAGATGTGTTGTAGAATTCCAAACATTTTTAACAGTGCCTGCTTCAAAAAGAATAGTCTACTAAAATTGTTTTCTTTAAAACATTGTAAACAAGGACCCGCGCGTGTTGATCATTTTCTATTTCAAGAAATTATTTACAGTTTCAAACCGCCTATCATATTATTGTTGTATTAAAATTGGTATTTGTACTAGGGTTACTGTGATGATTCTCAAGTTCACTGCTAATTCTACTGTTTTCCAGAACGTTTCTTATCATATTTATACTACTCATCCCAAAATTCGTCAAAATGACCCTTCTTTTGGTTTGCATGCCTGATAATATTTCTGTAAAAAGATAAAAAAGATTTATGAATTTGTAATATTACAAATTCTCTAAAAAAAAGAAACAAGGTAGTTTGATTATTGCATCTAATTTCGTATAAGTCGATTGCATCCTCTCAATGTTTCGCGGCAATGAATTTTTTTCTCCGTAAAAGAGATTTTTCCTTAAAAATGTAGAAAATTCATAAACTTTAAAGTTTAAAAAAAAAAGAATTTATAATCTTTATTCCAACTTGAACACTGAGCAAATAGCTGTTTCTTATCACCGATTATCATAAATCATTTATTAATATGAAACAGGTGTTACGACACACTTTCTATCGAAAAAATTAAAATAATTAATTCTTTTTATACTAATAGAATCAAGAAAAACGTCCAGAGTTAAGATAAGATTTCATGCGAATTTTCGAGAAATGAAGTAATATATTTGTTTAATCTTTGCGAGCAGTATTTTTTTCAATAAAATGGTTCATTAAACGAAGAAAATCAAGCTATAAAAAAATCACTTTTTAGCATAGATTTACGATTTCTGAAAAGCAGAACAGACCTTTTGTCACTGAAATCATCATAAATAACAATAATATTATTTATTTGAAAGCTGTGGCTTTGACCAAATTTTTGATCACTATCAAAATTGATAACTATCGTTACCAAAAAATTGATAAGTTATTTCTTATCACTGCAAAACCTATAATAATGTTCATCAACAAATATTTTCGATTGGATGTAAATGGAACTTGTTATATTTTTTTCCCGAGAATCTAGCTGGGGCATTAACGAAATAATAAAGACATTCTTTTTTATTTGGGGCAAACACAAAACAAACCAAGAAAACAGGAGGGGAATTTTATTCATATTGATAGGCAAGTGTTCTTAACTTTCGGCGGGAATTAAACATCCAATTTTCAATAAAAATTGAAGTCTGGACCAAACTTTAAAAACTTAGGAAATTTGTATGAGATTAAAATAAAATGTGAAATCCCTTTTTAAGCCTTAATAATCAAGTTAATGCAAAGAATTATTGAAAATAAAACCAAGAATCTAAAGACAAAATTTGGACAACCACTATACAATTTATTTCCCCTAAAAAAGGATTTTTTAGGAAGAAAAGAGACATTTTTGTTGTAAATGCTGTAGATATTTTTCTTAAGGTTTTTTTAAAAATATTTGTTTTTAAAGAAAGTGTACCTTAACAAAGAAAGTGAAAGTCACTTTTAAGGAGGTTTCAGTTTTAAAGTACTCGTCATTAATGGTATTTTTGAAATGAAAAAAATTATGTTTGATAAAAAAATTCGAAACGAATAAAAATATGAATGATTAAAAAAACTTGCGTCTTTAAGCAAATTTTTTATTCTTATCATCTTTATTCGTTATTTATATCGCTACAATGGTAAAATTTTAATAACTACCTAGAAGCGTATAGTCCTATGAAAAAAATTGACAATAACTTTGCAGTATATAATTTTTCCACATTACTTTTTAATTTCTAAAATTATCGAAAAACAATTTTAAAGAGAAATAAATATTTTATACATAATATTTAAAATAAATATTTAATATTTAATAAATATTTGAAAAATACTAATATTTTATAGTAATGAATTTGTGTTCAAAAAGTGTAGGTGCATAATTGGAGAGAATCTTTTTCTAGCCAGGAGTTTAAAATTATAGCTCAAGAATGAAAGCCTAAATTTTAATAGTTTGTTGTCTTCTAATTACCGATTTTTCGTTTGATTGAAGTGTTTTTTTCAATTAAATTTTAAAATAAAGAATCATCTGCTCAGCAGGAGAAAGACACGTGGCCAGAAAATACAATATGTCTGAAAGAAAATACCTGACAGGAGAATTTTTGTCTGAAGAAAGAGACCTGGGATGAGAGTAATATCTGTTTTGGATGAAAAGGCTTTATTCGATTACATTAGCTCTTTATTCAATCCGGATTTTTTCGAAACATTAAAAAAAATGTGATCTCTCAGACATTTATATAATATAGCGCTCGTTAACTTTATATTAGATACAGTTCGTAAAATAGGATATTTGAACTTTTTGACCATAATTTTATCACATGCTTAAAAATGAAATTTTTTCAGTATTGAAACAAATCATTTACAATTTATGTGTTAATCTTTAAAACTGATTTTTTCCAATAAATTTTTTATGCCTGAATAGGTGATTAGGTAAACTTGATATGAACCTAAAAAATGCATGAGCAATTAGGGAATAAAAATAATTTTATTATTCACTTTCATTAATAATTCAAAAATTAATAGTAAAAATTTTTTTTTATAAAAAAATTGAACCATGTTGGCATACTATAAAAAGATCACAAAAATCTATTTTTATATATAGAATAAGATTTTCCTTATCCTGATCGAAACACTGAAAAATAGTGCTGTTTGTCTCACTCTTATAGGTATTGTTAAAATTTCAATTTTTTTTAGATTAAATGACATTCTTACATAAATACAAAGCAGTCTAAAAAAATAAAAAATGCGTGTGTATGTAATTATATTATTTGTCTATTTTTTAAATAATTTGTTTATAAAAAATAAATGGTTCTATATTTAAAAAAATATGCTCTCACGTCAAACAATCGACAACTGTAAGTTGGTGATTGTGAATTCTCTTTTGTTGAAGCTCCTTCGACTTTAATGAATAGATTCTAATCAATTTTCTCGTGATTCGTACTCTTTTTTGTCTAAAATGCGAACTGTTCTACACTATGTGCAACACCATTATATCAAATGTATATTATATTTATTTCTGGACGTAGAAACAATTTATCAAAAATTTGTAGATCCTGTTGAAATAAATATTTTTTTTGGTCATTCATGTATTTCCTTAACTTGCATCATTTTTCTAAAGATTTTTATTTGGAATGGAATTTTTAATTATTTTTTGTGGCGTAAATATATGAATTTTAAATTTTTCACAAAATTTCATCAAGTTCTTATGATAATGTTGTGGGGCCTACAGAAAGTAACGCTTTTCTGTTCTTGGATTTTTTCATATCTATCGTTATTTAGCTCTAAATGTTTATTTTATTTCTTTTTAATCTTGTAAGTGCTATAACTCTGGTTTTTTTTGTCGAAAAAGGTCATTTAGACAAAATTTTTCTCTTTTCAAGTATTATCAATAATCGCACAGATAATTTTTAAATATTAAAAGAAAAACTGTCTCAAGAATTTTTAAAATGTGCTCACTTTTTGAATTTTTATTCAAAATGGCTGTCTAACGAACTTGAACTTCAATTTTCGACACCAAAATACCATAATAAAGGCCAATCTTAGAATTAATTTCTTCACAAGTTATCAAACTCACAGTCAGACATACAGACATAGTTACTTTTATTCGGAAAATGTAACTAATTAATAATTTGTTACTTATTTACAAAAGAAACTCGTTACTACTACTGTTAACAAAACAAGATTAACTGGTTGTTTATCACCACTACACCTGTAATAATTCTTTCTAAAAAACTATTTTCATGAGGGAAAGATTTTCTTTATAAAAAAGTGGATAGGCCACTGTAAAAAAGATTGAAGACTCGGGAACCATAGTGCATGAACTTTTTATTATCAATTGTAATTACAAGTTATTTCTAGCACTCCATATTTTATTTTTCTATTTTTGTGTGATTAAAAGAATGGCTTGGAAAATTATGGTTTACATTATTTACTCTAAAATTATACATTATTGGGTTTATGGGGCCTACTGGAGATTCCCCTATTTCATCTTTGGTCAATGAGGTAATCTTGCCGCTTACAATGTTTAATTTTGCCCGTACTCGACGGTAACTCTTTTCATCATATGTATACATTCCAACAAAAGTATTACTACTCTCCAATATTGCAAGGAGGTCAAGTTCGAATGTTGATAACACAATTAGTCCTTCGTTTGGTATAGGCCGATAGACTTTCCGCCTTGCGAGTATTTGAAGTCATGTATTTTCAGGAAAAGTGTATCTTCGAAGTTTGAATTCCCGTTGTGAATTCTTACTCGGAGTGAGGCGAATAAATTCAGGTTGGTCAAATCCATATATATGGCCGTCAGAAGAAGCAATGAGCTTGGTAGATGAAGCCATCCTACTGGAAGTGGCAGGAGGAGACCTGGTCCTGCCCCAAACAAAAGGCTTGATAGAAGGAAGAGACATGTAAGGAGAATTTTCCCTGACAAAAGAAGACCTGGTGAATGATTTTTTTCTGCCAGGAGGAGAAGACCTGGCAGGAGAATGTTGTCTGTCAGAAGGAGAAGAAGAATACTGTCCTCCACGAGGAACACCAGGAATGGGGGCACCATTCGGTAGACACTCGAATGGTTATGAGATGCCGAATGGTTATTTGTATGAGGCTCAAAAATATTCACAGAATATAACATATACGAGGGTAGTTCAATAAGTCCTTAGAATGACCAACACATGGCGCGCGAATCGCTCCAAATCATCTGTTTTCAGTCAGCACCACTCCCGACTAGA
>NC_046664.1:84050591-84069365 GCF_010883055.1 Belonocnema kinseyi | reverse complement strand
AGAGCTCCAAGGAGATTATGTTGAAAAATAAAAAAAAAATTACCCAAAAAAAATTGTTTTTATACTTCATTCTAAGGACTTATTGAACTACCCTCGTATTAAAATATCACACTCACAATTAGAAGTAATTAATAAATGTTGCGGTATTTTCTTATAGTTATTATATGGTATCTAAATTGTTATCGTATGGATTGTTATCATAGGCACTAGATTTGTCCTCCCAGACGTTATGGCAAATTAATGTTGTTCAAAAAGTTCACAGCTGGCTGCACTTTAGAGTTTAATTCAATGAATTTGTAGAAAAAGAAAAGTTAAAAACTGCACAAACTGGAGGATAAAAGTAAATTTTCGTCCAATGTGCGCTGCTTGACATGTTGTTATCATAAAATTTTGTTTTAGCTTTCGAAAAAAGGTTCAGCATGCATATCTTTCCATAGATTTCTGACAGCTAAATGAACCAAGCTTAGTTCAAGAGTATGTTAGTTATTAAAGAAATTGTGCCCTATCGAAGGAAGTTAAATTTTTCCCTTCAAAGAGGTTTCTATGTTAAAGTACTCGTCGACATTCATGGTATTTTTATGCTCTTGAAACGAACCAAAAATTATTTTTAAGGAACAAAATTTGAAACATACAAATAAATTATTGCTTGAGAAACTTGTCTTAGAGCGAACCTTTGATTCTTATCGCTTTATTTTTATTATCTTTATTTTTCATTTTCATAGCTAAAATGATAAGATTTTTATCAATAACTAGAAGCGTATATTCTTCAGAAAAGTATCAAATATAATTTTTCAGCATCTGATTTTTACACATTATTTCTTCATGTCTATCATTATGAAGAAATAGTTTAAAAAAAGAATATTTTAATTATTCTATATCTATTAATTTACTTTCAAAAACTGCATGTGCACATTTGGACACAATATTTTTTCGAGAAAACAAGCTTTTATTTAAGATCAAAATTAATATTATCAAAAATGTACTTATTTCATTAAAAATGATTTAAAAGTTTCATCTTCAGATTATTTTATCTTTAATATTTAAAAAATAAATAAATTGCGTTTGAAGTTAAGCCATTTTCATTTCGTGATGTTCGATCTTTTTTTTCACAGATTTTATTGATCATAGATTTCTAAACTGTTTATGTTCTTAATATTAGAAAAGAAAAATGTGGCAAAATAGAGGGTCGCATTTAAACTATTAAAATAATAAAGATTCAAAATTAACAATAATAGAATGTGCATGGCTTTATTAATAAATAATAATGAATAATATTTTTTCAATTCTTGCATTTTATGCGATTCTTCTTCTTCAATTATGTTTTTATCTTCCTCTAAAAGTCTTTCATTTTTCTAGATTGGATATACCAGCGTAAAGCTTAACATTTTCTTTAAATTGCATTTGGAAAAACCTTGAATAAACCTCGAATTAAAAATGTGGAATTATTTAATTCTAAAGTACTAGAAGCAATTATATTATTTGTAAATGAAGTTTAATATGATACCGCGATATTCATTTTTGCTTTAATAACTTTTATTTGCGCACGGTTCCGCACGGCTACCCTCTCAAGATGCAGAATAAATTAGTATTGCGTAAAACTAAACATTTTTATGCAAGTTTGGAAAAAACAACTAAAATGTCGGTTCTTACAAATTTTTATAGAAATACATGGTAAATGATCTCAACTCGAGAAGAGTCCAAATGTAAAGCCATCAATAGTTTTTATAAATTTGCAAAGCAACAAAGAAAAGAGTCATCCGACAGACATTGTTAGTTGACTCCGTAAAAAAATTGACTTGTAGAGAAAAGGCCAAATACGGAATATTTTTAATTCTTTAAATACTTAATAGTTCTTGTAAATTTGCAAAGAAACATAAGAGAGTCATCGTATAGACATTCTTTCTATAATAAATAAATAAGCCTAATAAACTACTAATTTTTAGATTAAAATTGTTTAAATAATTAACATTGCTTGTAAATTTATAAAGAAATATAGAAAAGAGTCATTGAATAGACAATCTTGGTGAAACTGCGCAAACAAAATGGCTCTTAGAAAAAAGGTCGTGATAGGATCCTTTCATTTTCTTCTAAATTTTTTGACTCATATTTAAAATTTTGTACAAAACAATTTTTTACGCTATAATAACTGTTTGTCTAAAATTTAGATCATCTATGACTAATGCATGGGGATTGATCAACTACGAATACTTTCCTTGTTCGTCAATTTATTATTATGAACAAACTTTATTTAAAAAGAAAGAAAAATCGTGTTATCAGTAAAAAAGAACTTTGTGCTAAAACTGATTCTTATTTTTAATAGAATTGCATTTACTCAAAAAAATAATTTAAAGTTCACAATAACCACTAATAAATACAAATTTTGTTTTGGCAACATATATAAATTAAAGGTTTTTTCAGATTCAGATTTGTCTCAATCTTCCAAATTGCGGCCAACATTATCAAAATGAAATGTTGTTTGATAAAATTTGGTAAAATAACAATTTGAAAGTGTACAAACTATTAAGACAAACAAATTTAAGGTTTTACTTGTATAGTTCAATTCATTTAAATATTTTGCGACTAAGCTGAAACTCTTACTTACAAACATTAATAAAAATGTAATAATCAATATTTTGGTAAAAATATATCAAGATTATTAATTAGTATATATTATGATGATAAATATTTACATTATTATATTTTAGCAAAGATATATTATGCTCGGAAATATCTATAGCAATTTAGGCAATTAGTAAAAAATAGAATCTCCAAAAACTTAAATTTAAATATTTTTCGACCGAAAATAATTTGTGATTTGTGTTCCGAATTAGACACTTTTCAGAAGTTAATGATAAAACATTGTCCAATAAGAAAGAAACAATGCTTTCTTTATTTATAATAAAGTCTGCGTAGGGTACTAATGAAAAGATTGAAGTGTTGGTAACCATGAGACAATTTCGAATCACAAAAATAATATACTTGAGTTTTACATTTTTGTGTAATTTAATTAATGGCGCGAAAGATCCTCGTTCAAAAGATACACTCTAAAATGATATTTTATCGGGTATAAGCTTCCCACTGGAATTTCTTTCATTTCATTTTTGGTCAATAGGGTAATCTTGCCGCTGACCATGTTCATTTTCACCCTTTATACACGTGGAAGATCAGCTCTATAAAAATATATTCCAGCAAGAACATTACTATTCTCCAATATTGCAAAGATGTCACCTGGACCTGACACGAAGAGTTCTGCCAGGAGAGTGTTGTCTGTCAGTAATCGTAGAAAAATATGAAGAAGAAGAAGCAAACGACGTTGATGCACGAGAAGGAACTCCTTGAATAGGGGCGCCATTTGGTAAGCAGTCAACCTGTAAACATAGCTCTGCAAGCAGAAATAGAGGATTGCATTTTTTTAATCGTTTGGAATGCTTAAATAAAACTTCATCAAAAAGATCTCTTTTGGATAGCAGTATTTATATTCGTCCTTATGTTCTGAATTATCTACTAATAAAAGTATATTAGGACCATTCGCGAAGAAAGGGGGCGGAGCTTACGGATACAGCGCCTAAAGGTATGGTGATAAATGGAGGGAGTGCTTTTTGTAGCCGCAGCCCCACACTCATAGTATGGCTTGCGGCCTCTGCTACAATCGGCTGTCCTGTAAATTTCAGCTTTGGCGCATTAGGTCCCTTTCTTCATGGATGGTCACATTTAAAGCTTGAGTTGCTCAAAGCTCTGTAGGATTTCAGATACACATTCTTATCGTGAAACTCGCGCTACGCATTTGATTTTTGACACACATTTGTAAATGTACTTTTTCGAAACTACCTTAAAATAAACGAAAAATTACAATCCTTTTTTCAGGCATTTTTTTCCATTTTGTGTTTTTAGGCTGATAATAGGATTTTTGTTTTCATATTATTGTTTGTGGATAAAACAAAATAGTCTACAAGTCTTCTTTTAGATTTGTTACGAATCTAAATTCTTCGCTTAATATTGGAATTTTCGATTTTCTGCATACTACTTTCAATAAATAAAAACAAAATGACGAGTCCTATTGAAAAATCGTTAAAAGAAATTTGTTAAGATTTGTCAAACACTCTAATTTCTCTCAAATACTTTTTTCGTATTTTGCGTCGTTTAGTTCAAAATTTGAAAATTTTAATGTCAAATTTCGACCATTCCAATACTTTTCTATCCATAAATGATTGCCCCGAAGTGAAATTTTTTAGTTTTCATTGTTTTTTATATGCAATACAAATTTGAATTTTCGATTTTTCAAAAAAATCAAAAAAATTGTTATGACCATCCTCTTAGTCTTTTAAAAAACATAGTTTTCCTGCTCTTAACTTTTCTTAAAAATCGTTCGGTGTTTGGCGTCAAATTTTGATTTTTGATTAATTTTTTTAATCTTATACATGCTATAACTCTGATAATTTTCCTTTTATAGAAAAAAGTCTTCAGGAGAAATGTTTTGGCTTTCTGAATACTACAAATAGTTTTACATAAAAATTTTGAATAAAAAAAAAATTTTCCCAAAAATGTTCAAAATGCTCTAACTTTTTCATTTTTATCCAAAATGGCTGGTTAATGCATTCATCCTTTCTTTTACGACCTAAAAAAGTGTGCTAAAGAAGAATTTAATCCGTTCATTTTCACGAGAGTTATCGTGTTTACGGATGGGCGGCCGGACTGACAGACAGAAATCATTTTTTAATGCATTAATTCATCAATTTTAAACGAAAAAAGAATTAAAGAGATATTTGATATTATTTCATTTAATTTAAAAAATTCGATGTAAAAAAAAATACAGAATTTAAAAAAGAGGTTTTACGGTGGTGTCTGTATGTCATTGTTTTTGTTGTTTTCTGCATACCGGATAACTTTCGAAAGACTTAGCGGATTATATTGTGCTTTGGCACACGCTTTAAGAAATCAAAAAGAAAGATCTGGTTCGCAAATCAGCTATTTTGAATAAAAATTTTAAAAGTTAGAGAATTTCTAAGATTTTAGGAACCAGTCATTTTAGAATTTAAAAAATCTACAAACGGCTTTTTGTAGTACACAAAAAGTTAAACAATGTATTACTATGACTTTTTTCAATAAAAAGAAAACTATCAGTTATAGTATTTTCAAAATAAAATAAAAACATTCGAAAATTTACATTTTATGCCAAAAAACTCACGATATAATAAAAGGTCAAGAAGTGAAAAATGTTTACAAAATGAAATAAAAAATTAAAGAACATTCAATTATTAGAAAAAACGACATAGGATGCGAAAAAGATGCATAGACAAAAGTATTAAAAAAAACCGATCTGAAAATTTGTTTTTATTTCTGTTTTAATAGGACAAATAGTTTTTTATTAATTCGTAAAAAAATTACATTAAAAATATAAATAAAATTTTTTTGTGAAAAAACAAGATATGCTACAAAAAAATAAATAAAAATGGTTACTCAGAAATCGGCTACAAATTTTTCTGACATTTTTTTGACGGGACTTATAACTTTTGTTTTAATTCTAACAAATAACGTTACAAATAAAAAATTGAATTTTTGGAAAACACGCCGCAGCATACGAAAAAAATAGAATGACAAAAGTTGTTCAACCAAAAAAAGGTCTACAAATTTGTTATTAGTTATATTACCACAGTTTTCTTCGTTTTTGGTTTAATCGTAAAAAATAACATTAAACAAAAACTTTCGTTCTTTTTAAACGTAAAAAAGAACATGAAGAATTAATAAATTACACTTTTAAAAACGACAAAACGTACACTTAAATGTTAAATAACAACCTTATCTGCTTAAATTACATCTACAAATTTGCCTTGAATCACTTTTTAAGAGAATGCGTAGTTTTTGTTTCAATTATGAAAATTATTATAAAGAATAAAAAAATTAAGTTTACACAAGATAAAATCAAATGTTTGATAAAAAAATTTTGCTACAATTTTGTAATTGAAAACATTCCAAAAATTCATTTTTTTTAAATGACACACATTATGAAAAAAAATTAATAGGCAAAATATTTTCATCCAAAAAAGATCCATAAACTTTTAAATAATAAGTTTGAGATAGGATCGTTAGATTTTCTTTTCTTCGTAAAAAATAATCTTAAAAATTAAAAAATTAAACTTCTGGAAAAACGACTCGGGTTACAAAGTAAGAAATGAGAATATAATACATTCGATATAAAGTTATTCAATTTAATGAAGGAGCTTTAACAAAATAGAATTCACAATCACCAAATTACAGTTGTCGATGCTTTGACCTTTAATTTAAAAATTTTTGTGCATAAATGTGGGGGGATTCCAAAGGCAGAACGCGTCGCGCGAGACGAATATATTATTAAGCGCAAAGCGCGAGAACTAACAGTCAAGCGCCCTAGGCGCGCTCAAACGGGCGAGCCAAGTGAAAGCTACTGAGTTTCTCAATCGATAATAAAAATAGAGAAAGAAATTTTTTAAAGTGATACTAATTGTATAGAATAGTAATAGGGCTAGAAAGCGGATTACGTCGGGCCAATTGTTATTTGTGGAAAACCTGAAAAAGTTTCTAAAATTAAATATATGTATATATTGTAGTATTACATTCACCAATAAAATTAAGGATGAACATCCAGGTGATGGCCAGAGTATAAGCGATCAGCATTTTTGGTAATCAAGGGGAAAATGATTATTCCATTAATAAAAAATGTATATGACCGTATAACTAGTGATTATTCGAGCTTAAAAAAATGTATTACAAAACTTGTGCCTTTGAGCGAACTTTTTATTTTTATCGCTTGATTCTTATCGGTCATACTTTTTATTCACATCACTAAAATGATAAGATTTTGATAAATACCTCGAAGCTTATATTCATAAGCCAATGTGACTAGTGAGTGACGTGATCAGATTCCTACATCGCCGAACATTTTTTTATTTACTAACTTATTGGGAGCGTGCAGAATACGCAGCAGAATACGGATACCACATCGGAAAAACGACTCATCTTTTCAAGCTATCCACGAATCGACCCATGTTTTGGCATCTTCATAAGAAGTGAATCGTTGCTAAGAAAGACCATGAGCTTGTTGGTACATAAGCTGCCACTTTTAATTATTCATAGGCCATGCTTTTTACACTTCTGTAAAACAAAACCACATGCCCTGTAGTGATATAGTACAAGTAGCGCCACACCTTAGAAATCCCTTAAAATTAATGCACGCTCCCAATATTTTTACACGAAGCGTCACAGCAAGTAAAAAATTCGGAATAATGAATAAAAAGCACTAAGAAACGTAATTCTGCTCCTAAATTTTAATGGCCATGAAAAAAGCAAAATAAAATTGTTTACAAAGAGCTTTTTCTATGATTATAAAAATTTAGGACCAGGCCCACATTTCTAAGTGCTTCTTTTTTAGTATTCTGAATACTGAAATCGATGTAGCACTTTGTGTGAGAATAAGTTACAAAACAAAAAAATGTGTCGTTAACATAGAAAACTATTCACGTGACCCACTCATCACATGGCCTTAAGAATAAAATAACTAAAACTTTGCAGCGTCCAATTTTTCTGAATTTTTCTTTAATGTTTGAGATTATCAACAAGTTATTTTAAAGAGGAAAAATATATTTGGGAAATATCAATATTTTGCATAGATTTTTTTCTGGAATGGAACTGCCAGCGTAAAACTAGAAGTTTTAAAAACTTTTAAGAACTCATTATTATCCTTTCAAATTATTCAAAGTTTCTTTTACCGGCACCGATATTAAAAAGTGAATTATTACCCAAAATTAAAATCTTATATACGATATTTACTTACATAATAAAATAATTTCTTTATTAATCAATTTAATTCTTATAAAATATGTGATAAAAAATTTTAAAAAAGTATTATGAATAAAAAAGTTCTTTTTGCGAAAACTGCTTTGAATTTCGATAAGAATGACATTTACTTGAAAAGTTAGCAATAACTACAGTAAAAAACAGTTTTTATGTCAAAATTTATAAATCTGAAGTTTCTTCAGACTTGGTTTCAGATTTTTGATAATGTATGATAAAATATAACAATTTGAAGGCGATTAATCAATTACGAAATAAAGCTAATTTTGATATTTCTAAAGCTAAAATTGAAAGTTAAAATAATAAAATGTTAGGAAATTCAAAACAATATTTCTGCCAAGAACAAAATCTTTAATAGCTTAAAACGATTTAATTTTCTGGGTAAAAAGAAAAATATAACACCTTTTATGATTCTGGTACCTCCTAAAAATCAACTAAAAATTAGGAATAAAAATTAAGAATCTTCTTTTTCAACCCTGAGTTTTGGACATTAAGAGACTCAAGCTTCTCTACAAAAATTAAAAGAATTAATAGCGTTTGAAATTAGGCTGTTTAGATTTCGTTATAGTGGACCATTTTTAGACGTTTAAATTTAAAAAATTTAATTATTGGCTGTACACATAATTTTCTCAAGTAGCAATCTTTAAATATTAATTAGTATAGATTTACAAATAATCTATGCTCTTAATATATGATAAGAAAAATTTGGCTACATGAACGCTGGCTTGATTCATACTTGATTCATTTGTGTTTTTATTTACAGTATAATTAATTACACAAGAAACTATAAAGTTATTCAGCATTGTAACTATTTATTTTTTGATAAGACGAAACTGAAAGAATTGTTGCAAAAGTAATAATAAAAAAATGCTGATTTTCTTTATGACTAGTTACCAATCCGTTACTTATTTACAAAAGTAACTTCGTTACTACTATCGTTTTCAAACAAGTAACTACTTTCTCCTTATCACTAATACACCTCTAATAATTTTCATCAAAAAAGTATTTTCTTGACTCGAAAGAAGAGTAACTTTTTTGTTTTTGACAAAGACTAGCATCTGGGGCACTGAAAAAAATTGTAGACCGAGAACCATAATGCATTGACTTTTTATTATCATTCGTAATTGCAATTTATTTGTAACACTTAAAAATGACTTAAGATCAATAACAATTCTATGTTTGAGGTTTACATTTTAGCGTAATTGAATTAACGGCGTATAGGATTGTGGTTTACATGATTTACTCTGAAATGGGTCAATATTGGGTTTAAGGAGCCTACTGGAGTTTCCTTGATTTCGTCTTTCGTCAATGGAGTAATCGTGCCGCTTACCATATTTATTTTTGCCCGTACTTGACGATGGACCTCTCGTTTATATGTATATATCCCAGATAATAATTGACAACTCTCTAAAATTGCAAAGGCGTCGCCATCGAATGATGATAATACAATTTCTTCTTCGGTAGACGCGGGCTTAAAATTATGATTTCCCGTGAGTATTTTAAGTTGTTTATTGGCAGGCAAATTGTATTTTCGAAGTTCAAATTGACGGTGTGGATACCTGATAGGAGTAAGCCGAATAAATTCAAGGTCTTGAAAAGAATATGTAAGTCCTTCAGAAGAAGATATGAGCCTGATGTGTGCAGGTATCCACCTAGTATTGACAGGACGAGACCTTGCTCTGGCACGAAAAGAAGGCTCGACAGGACTAAGAGGCCTGGCAGGAGAATGTTGTCTGCCAGGAGAATTTTGTCTGCCAGAAGAAGAAGTAGAAGAAGAATTTTGTACGGTACGAGGATTAACTGGAATGGGGGCGCCATTCGGTAAGCAATCAAACTGTAAACTTAACTCTGCAAGAAGAAAGAGAGACACATTTTCTTAATGACGGAAAAATATCACAAGAGAACGCCACTATTAAAAGTACATCATTTTCATATGTTAAAGCGTACAAAAATGTATGTTCTTCAGACTTTATTCTCAACATACAGCAATTTTGGAAAGAATTTTTTGCACTTGTTTCCAGAAAACCCAGCTAAGGCATTAACAAATTATTAAAAACGTTTTTTTGCTCGGGGAAACTTAAAAAAAACCAAGGAAAGGATAGGGGAATTTCCGTAAGATCGATGCTACGTTTTTGAAACTTTGGCGGCAACAATGAATAGCAAATAGAATAGAAAGTGGATTAAGTTGGTCCAATTGTGATTGGCAGTAAATTTAAAAACGTTTTCAAAATTATATTTACCAATAGAATTGAGGATGAACATCCAGATAAAGACCATATTATAAGCGAGCTTCATTTTTCGCATTTAAGAGGAAAAGTATTTTTTGCGTTCATAAAGAATTTAATCAAAATTTTAACCAGTGATGATATGAGTGTGCCATTAGATTATTTGTGTATAACTTATTTTCTAGAATATGGACGTCAAGCACGTCGTTGAGAGATAATCATGTTTATTTTTCATAAATCATTCTGAGCAAAAAATAAAGTGACATGTAAAACTTAATGACGTTCCATTTTTAAAGTAAACGTATTTATTAAGGGCTTTTTTTACCTGAAAAGATTATTTTTAATTGAAAAAATTTAAACATACGAAATCATTATTTAATAAAAAATGTTTGCTTTTTAAAGACGCCTTTATTCTTATAGCTTCTTATCGTTAAAAAAAGACGACTTCGATAAATCCCTACAAGCTAATATTCTTTTTAAAAAAAATTAAGTACAACTTTGCAGTATCCAATCTTTCTGCATTATTTGTTAATGTCTAAAATCATAAGCAAATAATCTTAAAAAGAAGAAATATTTGAAAATAAAATGATCATAGCTACGAAACATTTTAAGATTTTAGTCCACAGTTATAAAATAATAACTCAGTGCTGAAAGCTTAAATTTCCATATTTTATTTTTGTTCTATGTACCATCGTTTTTGCAATTTTCTAGTTCAGAAGATAGTTTAAATTAGCTTCATTGTAAAAATTATTAAGGTGAATAGGTTGGCCGGTGAATATTTATTGAAGAAAATAAGTGCTAAGTTGGTTTTTGACAGATAGCATCTAATATGATTTTGTAACCTCCTTAATATCAACTAAATATCAAGAATCGAAATTAATACTCTAATTTTGTAACATTAAGTTTGCGGAATGAAGAATTCTAAGATTTTTTGACATAAAAAGTAAATATAGAAAAAAATTTTAAATATCTTGATTCAATTTAAGATTTGTTTCTAACTGATTTGTTTAAATTTTGTTGAAAAGTTAAACTTTTGTGTTGAAAATTGTGCTGTTTTTTTTTTAATTTAACTATTTTGTAGAAAATGTATTTTTTTGTTTAAATTTAATATTTTGACATACAAAAGAGAACTGAAATCCTTTTTGGATGAAAATTCAACTTAAAAAAATTCTTTTTTTTATTTAAAAGATCATTTGTTTTAAGATAAATTAGATATTTGTTGGTTTAAAATGGAACTGTTTGGTTAGAAATTAAACTAATTTGTTAGAAAGTATCCTTTTTTTATTGACAATTGTCTTTTATTGAAAATTTAACTATTTCGTAGAAAACTTACTTAGTTTTTAAAATGTGTATTTTGGTGTTCGAAAATGAACTGAAATTTTTTCTGGATGTAAGTTCTACTTTTTAAAAAGTTTGTCGTTTTTTATTGAAAAAATCATCTGTTTTAGTACAAACTTTATCTTGATCGTAAAAAATAAACTAAAATATTTTTAAACAAAAAATTCAAATATTTAAAAAAAATCTTTTTCATTAAAAAATTCATCTGTTTTAGTGGAAATATGTTTTTCTTATTGAATTGCAAATTTTTTTCTTAAAGATTTATATTTTTACTTGAAAATGCATGTCTTTGATTAAAAGTTTATGATCTTTTTTTTAAATAATCTTTTTAATTGATACTTCAACTACTCCGGTAAAAGTTAAACTACTTTGGCTAATATTTATTTATTTTTTTGATTGAAGGACTATAAATTTGGTTGAATAGCCTTTTTTTACATTTCTTTCTAAAAAGTCATATTTTAGTTTAAAAATAAAATTGTTGTAGAGAAAATTCGTCTTTTGGTTTAAAGTTTAAATAATTTAAATAATTTTTATTTATGTCTTAAGTGAAAAATATTTTATTGTCAAAAATTTGTCTTTTTGGTTTTAAAATTCGGTGTTTTTTGTTCTCTATAAATTTTCTCTATATTATTGAAATTTAACATTGAAACTTTTTTATCATGAATTCAGCTTTTTAGCTTAAAAATTTAACTTTGATGCCCAAAATTAAACTACTGTGTTGAAAATTCAAGTATTTTGTTAGAAAGTCATCTTTTATAGTAGAGCATTTTTTGTTTAAAATAAAATAATAAGTATGATAATTTTAAATCTGTGTTTAAAGTATTGTTTTATACAATTCATGAAAAGAGCGACGTTAAAAATATTACAAGATTTAAATTCTGATATTGGAACATGAATGATCAAGGAAAATAAAAAATTATTCAAAGAGGAAATATTTTGTGTTAGAGAACGTCAAGTCTTTTTATCATTTTCTTATTAATTCAAAAGATATTCTTACAATTGTTGATAGGACCAAAATGAAAGAATTGTTGCAAAACCAATCAAATGTGTTTATTGTCTTTAGCCTAGTCGCATTTACATTAAGAAAGTAACTAAAAAAGTAACATTTTCATAGTTAAGGTTATTGAGAAAATGTGACCAGTTACCAATACATATTAACAAAAGTAACCTTGTTATACAACTTTCGTTTAAAAAAAGGTAACTAGTTATTCCGCATCACTGATGCACCGATAAGAATTTTTCTTCAAAAAACATATTCACGAGGGAAGAAAGGAAATTTTTCGATTTCATAAAATACCAGCTGGAGCACTGACGGAATATTTGCGTAATTGAATTAATGATGTAGAGGATTGTGGCTTACATGATCAACTTTGAAATGATATATGATTGGGTTTTTGGTGCCTACTGGAGTTTCAATGATTTCATCTTTGGTCAATAGGGTAATCCTGCCGCTTGCCATATTTATTTTTGACCTTGCTTGCTTGTGAGCCTCAGGCTTATATGTATATATTCCACCAAGAAATTTTGTATTTTCCAATATTGCAAATGCTTCACCATCCAATGTTGATATTACAATTTGTTCCTCCGTTGGTACGGGACGAAAGATGTTCTGTCCTGTGCGTATTTTAAGTGGTTTACGCGTGGGAAAGATGTATCTTCGAAGTTCGAATTGTTGGTGCGGATTATTATGGGAAGTAAGCCGAATAAATGCAAGTTGATCAATCCTATATATATGTCCTTCAAGAGAAGCAATAAGCATGTTAGATGAAGCGATCCTCCTGTAACGGGTAGGAGGAGATTTGGACCTCGCTCGAAGAGAAGGTTCGGCAAAAGAAGACCTTGACGGAGGATAAGGTCTGGCAGGAAGAAGAGACCTGGCAGGAGAATGCTGTCTTTCAGAAGAAAAGAAATATTGTCCGCCACGAGGAAAGCTTGGAATGGGGGCGCCATCTGGCACATATTGAAACTGTGAACTTAACTCTGCAAAAAGAAAGAGAGAAGAACGCTTAGAGAAGAAAAACGGTTTGTGCAGAATTAGATGTGGTGTGAAATATACCGTTTCTTTATAGTTTGTCTACTCTTTACACTAAATTTTTACTATATTTGGCTTGCACTGATTTTTCTAAGCACGTAAACTCCGAAGATACGAGTTTTTAAGATACGAGTGCTCCACAGATACAAGCGTCCCGACTCAAAACGAGCGAGCAGAATTTTTCCCGTCTATTCCTGCCCTATTTGAGAGTCAGCTTCGCGCGAGTATGCCCTGCACTGAATTCGACGTGCGCGTACGCATAGTGGCTGTGCGTTATGTCGCATTGCCCCCGAAATCTAAACGCCGCAGGAGTGGAAGCTTTTTTTACGCTCGTATCCTTGGAGTTTCTTAAAAAGGCGACAAAACAATTCCTAAATAAAAAAATAGAATTCACATATGGCATGCCTTTAAAATTTATTTTCAAAATATTGAGATCAAGGTTTCACGCGTGCGGAGAATTTTCCATTTCTAGAGATTATTTGTAGTTTCAAACCTTCGATTAATTAATACTTGTTTTATAATTTTTATTTATATGACAGTTACCTTGATGATTCTTATGATCACTGCTCATCCCAATGTTTTCCAGAAAATTTCTCGTCCCGTGCTCACTACTCATCCCAAAATTAGACAAAAAATCTCTTGTTTTGGGCGACGTACCTGATAATATTTCTGTGAAAGAACGAAAAAGTTTTTTGAACTTTTTATGTTAAAAATACAATAAAAATAGTAACTGTATAATTTAATGGTTCCATTTCATTTTGTATGAGTTGGTTGCAGCTCATCAATGATTTACAGCAGGTCCATATTGATACTTTTTTTTTAAAGAAAATTTTTTTTGTAACAAAATCTAAAACATAGAACACGTTTATTCATTTAGAAACTTATGACCTTTACCGAATTGGGGATTCTTACTGCTTTAATCTCATTGCTTTTATTTTATATTCTTATCTCTAAAATGAGATGATTTTAACCAATAAAAACGTACAAAAACACAGTAAACCCCACATATATTATTTATCTGAAGCTAAATAAAAACGCTGCAAAAAATTAAAAACTAAATTTATCTGAAGACAGATAATTTTTATCACGAGGCTAATAAAAATTATTCATAGTCGTATATATGTAATTATCAATTGTTTGTAACGTTTTTTTCCAACTTCATATAAATAATATATGTCAGCTTTACTGTCAAATTGGATTAAAGGGTATTGTACAAAAATTCCTTAAATGATAACAAAATACGAAAAAAGCCCTTTTATAATTCAAGTTACTTCCATAGAATGTAGCGGTTTAACTTGATTAAATTCTGACACACAGCATTATCATGGCAGGAATTTTTCTGTTGTAGAGCGTTCTCTTCTTGCCAGGTCGAGGTCTCCTCCTGTCACATACAGTAGAACCTCGCTTATACGAGCCCGCTCTGATTTACATAAGATTTTTTTAAAATGCGTAGTTGTACAAATTAAATAATTATTTAACTACACTTTCAATTTATTATACTTAGACTTTATTTTTATTTGAAATTCCCTTTTATCCGAGTTTCCCGATTATCCAAGTTGGGGCTGGTTCAAAATAGATCGGATAAGCAAGGTTCTACTGTATATAGCTTTCCCTACCTAGTTTTATCTTTAAATTTACGGGCAAGAGTCTTTAACTTTTGGCGGAGATTTAAAATCTAACTTTTATTTTTAAATAATCCAGATCTTGCTTCCTATTTAATAAGTTGCGGAATCGATACAAAACATTGTAACATTGTAATTATTTTTTCAAGAAAACCTAAAAACCTTTTTAAATTTAGGATATATATTATAGTATTATATTCACCAATAAAATTAAGGTTGAACATCCATGTATTGGCCAAAATATAAGCTATCCGCATTTTTTGTAAGCAGGTGAAAAAGGGATTATTGCGTTAATGAAGAATTCAGTTAAAAGTGTAACTACTTATTATTCGATTGCTTCATTTTATTAAATTTTTGTATCGCATAAGCATGATTTTATGGTATGTAGAAATGAAGCTCATGATTACGAAATAATCATGTTTATATTTCATAAATCAGTCTAAGAAAAGAAAGGTCGCTTTAAATGTCGCAATTTCGAAAAGAATTAAGCGATTTTTTGTCATACTACCGTTTGGAATGCCATACCATAACAAAACCAACATTTTCGTTTGAATTGTTAAATAATTTTTCCTTTAATCCAGAGCACACATATATCTTACCCAAGATATTATAAGGTAAAATGAACCAGTCTTTATTTTAAAATATTAGTGTTTAAAAAAATTTTGCCCTCACAAAGAAATTCTAATTTATAACTTTCAGGGAGATTTTAGTTTTTGGGGTTTCTTCGTCATTGATAGTATTTTTTAAATAAAAAAAATTATTTTTTATACTAAAAATTGAAAACATACAAAAGTATTATTTGTTAAAGAACTTGCGCCTTTGAGAGAAGTTTTGATTCTTATCGCTTTATTCTTATCTCCTTTATTTGTTATTTTTATCTCTAAAATGATAAGATAAGAACCTAGAAGCTTATATTCTTGAGAAAAAAATGAACTATAACTCTGTAAATCCAATTACATTAAATTACTTTTCAATGCCTGAAATCATCAAAAATGATTTGGAAAAAAATATATATTTTAAAAGAAGGAAGTCTTATATTTATTTGTTTATTTTAAAAAATAGGATTTTTTCAGCATACAATTTGTTATGATTTTGTAACATCCTCAATATCAACAAAAAATCAAGAAATAAAATTATTTGTCTTATTTTGCAGCATTATGTTTTCGAAATGAAAAACTTTAATCTTTCCTTTGAGATAAAAAGCAAATGTAACAAAAAAAAAAAAGAATATCTTAATTTAATTTAAGATTTTTTTAAACTTTTAATAAAAAATTGTTTGCTCCCTTAAAGTTAAATAGAAAATATGTTTAATAGGCAAAAGTTACTTATGTTATTTTTACGTAAAAATAACCTAGAAATTCAGGATTTTATATATAAGGAATATATGTTTTTATTATGAAATTATTGCGTTCAAAAGAAAAAAATCATTTTCAATTTTTCCGCGAAATCTTAAAAAATTCATTTTATTATCTAGAAACCTTTCACTACTTTACATTTTGTAGAAATTCTTTTTTATTTCTCTTAAAAATTTTAATTATGTTAAAATCTTTTTAAAACTTCTAAAAACTCCTAAATATCTTTTTTAGTAATTAAAAGTTTTCCTAAAATTACGAAAAATACTGCAAAATTAAGAAATTGTCTTAAAATCATCCAAATTCTTTTCAGAAATATTTCTAAATACCCGAAGCTAAATATTTATATTTTAGAGAAAAATCACAATTACTTTAAATTTTCCCAGAAATACAATTTTCGGCACCCTTAATTGTTTTGTTCACGCTTTTGACAATGTTTTTATCGGAAATTAAAAAATATTAAGAAGGTACTTTTTCACAGTATTTAACAATTATTTACATCATAATCTCTTCTAAAAAATAATTTTTTTTAAATTTTCCTGATTCATCAATTCAATTCTGATAAATAAAGTTAAGAGAAACTATTAAATTCTATCATGTATTATTACAAAAATATTAATAAAATAAAATATTGTTGATAATAAATGGTAAAATGTAATAATTATAATATATCGCCAATTACAATACACAAATTTAAGGTTTGATTTTTATCATTGAGCTTATTTGAATAGCTTGCAACTAAGCTATCATTCGAAGCTAGCCAAAAATATTGATAAAAATGCACTAAAAATATTTTTAAAAACAACTGTTGGTCACTTTTAAATCTTTTTTCATAATTATATGCCATTCCTACAATAATAAAATGCAGTTTTAACAAGAGGAAAATTTGTTGTTTCTGTCATAACATGATGTAACAATTTTTGATTGAATCTGTTTATAAAAATTAAATGATTCTAAAATAAAAATAATTTGTAGCCTGTGATTTTCCATAAATTAATTTAGGACTATATAAAGTTTAGGTAAGAAGTTTTGAAAGCACTTCAAATTGTTTAGTAAAAACTGATTTTTTTGCATATTTTAAGAATAAAGCTTGTAAGTAAGCAAATGGAGAAGATAAAAAATTCGGGCTGGGCGTCTAGAAAATTCACAGCACTTAAGGGCCTTGTGACGAGTGGGTCACGTGACCAGATTCCTATCTTACCGCCACCTTTCTTATTTCCCCACTTATTTTCACACTAAGCGCCACATCGAGTTGAAAATTTGGGATAATAAATAAGAAGTACTAAGAAAGGTGGGTCTGGTCCTAAACTCTAATCATTATAAAAAAATTAAAAAATAAATTATTTACAACAAAAACTTTTTTCATAATTATACAAATTTAGGTCTAGACCCACCATTCTCAGTGCTTTTTGTTTAGTATCCCAAATTTTCAACTTGATGTGGCGTTTCGTGTGAATATAAGTTGGGAAATTAAAAAAAGTGGCAGTAAGGTAGGAATATGGTCACGTGACCCACTCATCACATGACCTTAAGGAAGAAATAATTTTTCTTTAAACTAGTTACTGTTACTGAAAAAATATAAACTATAATAATTTTCCTTGAAAGATGTTTTTACCTGTGAAAGAAACGATAGTTTTTTTATTTGTTTATAATAGATAGAAGCTTGAGGTTTCGGAAACCATGATACATTATATTTGTATACATTACATTTGTATTGGATATGCGGCGCTATCTCGGGCTTCAGATTTCTCATCTTGCGTCAATGGCGTAATACTTTCCATGTCTATTTTTACCCTTGATACGCGGTTAAGGTTAGCTCGAATAAATTCAAGTTGGTCAAGATCAAATCCAAGTACTTTAGAAAAAGGAAGTCTGGTAGGGGAAATTATATTTCTGGCAGGAGGAATTTGATGAAAGATCACTTCTGGCAAACTCTAACTGAATAACCACTAAGTACCAATTTTTAATTGAAATAGTAAAAAATTGATTGCTTTTTGTTCAGTTGCCAAGTCGCTCGCAGAAGGGGTTTATTGAAAAATATTATTACGTTCGAAGAAAATTGAAAAGTATTTTTCTTAGATAGTCAGGCATGTCTTAAAAACTTTGGACGATGATAAAGAATAACAATTAGGATAATATAAGGATTATATCGGACAAATCTTTATTTCCATAAAGCTGCTAGATTTTTGGAAAATTATAGATATATTATCCTATTATATACACCAATAGAATTAAGGAAGACCGTCAATGTGAAGACCAATTTATAAGCGATCCTCATTTTTGTAAATGTGGCAAAACTTGTTTGATGGATTACTAAAGAATTTATTTAGCAATCCACCCGAAGAATAATCTGGTATTTCTCAAGATTATACTATATA
>NC_046664.1:84049262-84050491 GCF_010883055.1 Belonocnema kinseyi | reverse complement strand
TATCAGGTGTTATGAGGGCAACACATAACTCTTTGAAGCTATTTATATTTTCTGAGTCTTCGTCCAGTCTATGCTGAACTTCGTAGACTTCTCTCCAAAATAATTCGACCTCCTCTGGTTTGGGTGGGTGTTAGACAGTAACTGGAGGGTCTTGGAAGAGCCGAGATGGGTAAGAGAGAAACTGTTGATTTTCTCTGACCCATCTCTCCCTCCGCTCTAGACTTCTCTTAGCTTCAGATAGTATCCGTATTCTCTCAACAATATGCTACCTTATGGTCAGCAGCTTTGACTTGTTAAGTGTCTGATAACGGGTCCGGAATTCGCGTGCGAACTTTCGAACCTTGGCGGTAAAATTCCTGCCAGATGTGATGTAGTAAATCACACACTTAATGCAGGACGCGTGCTGTCTTGCCCAGCCTATCTTTATGGCAAGTTGATGCATTCGTCTTTTGGTCTCATGATCAGCCGTTGGTTTTGTTTTACGGTTCACATCAGCTAAAGCTCTTGCTGCATTATACACACAATAATTGATAGCCCAGAGGTCGGATTCTCCGGAAAAATTTCCACGAAGCTCATCATCCATTTCAGCCAGATCTTTAGTCTTGAGAGAAACGTTGGTGTTGATGTTTCTCCGGGTCGTAAAGCATCGCTCTTCATCTATTGGAAGCCTGCCCGCGGTTGGTATTAGTTTCGCCTCTCTTTCTCTGTTGCCGGCTTATTCTAGCTGTCGTAAAGTAGGCGTTCCGCTTAGATAGCCCCTTTTACTCGCATCGTCGCACTCTAGCAAGTCGTGATTCAGTCGCTCCGTCCACCCAAAGGTCGCGAGATCCCGCCGATCCATCGTATTGAATCCATTTTCATTGGCTCCCCCAGCTCTAGATTGGTCGGCATTGTTGACCGACCCATTGTTGGGAGCCCTGCGCGTTCTGTTATTTTGAACCGCACTTACTACAACTATGTTAGGTGTTGTCATTGTTGTCCCCACGAGAAGCTTGAGAAAGGGGTTCGTCCATCCTTGTAGAGCCCCGCATGCAAGGTTAAGGCTGCGTACTCTGAGAGGTCGCCCGGTATCCTAGAATCACCGTTCTAGACACCTCACCCAGGTGCCATTCAGCTTTCGGAACGGGTTTCACACCTCCGCTTGGGGGTTAATTCCTTCCGGACCACCCCTGGACAATTTTCCGCGACAGCTTATTTATTTTTGTAACCATATTCAGCAGAAACCCTTG
>NC_046664.1:84047056-84049162 GCF_010883055.1 Belonocnema kinseyi | reverse complement strand
ATTTGAAGTCGGAAGAGCCGATTCCAGAGTGGTTAGTGGAAGGGCGCACAATACTCCTGCCGAAAATAGGCAACTTAGCTGACCCGAAGAATTACAGGCCAAGAACTTGTCTGAACACGCTTTATAAGATATGCACAGCTATCCTAAATGATAGGATTGTTCGGGCAATTGAAACTGTGTTGCAAGAAATGTATGAACAACGAGGCTCAAAGAAAAGCGTAGCCGGATGTCGGGAGAACCTGCTCATGGATAGATGTGTCTGCAAAGGTGCAGCATTCTACCAGAGTGACCTATTGATGGCCTGGATTGATTATCGGAAAGATTTCGATTCGACATTCCATAGACTTATCATCTGTCTTTTGGAAATCTTAAAGGTTCATCCGCAAATAGTTGGGTGCATAGAGAGATTGATGCCGCTTTGGAAAACCAGATTTACTATCTCATCTGGCAAAAATCGTGTGACAACTAACAAGGTCACGTTTCAGAGAGGTGTCTTTCAGGGCGACACCATGAGCCCACTCCTCTTTTGCCTTACATTATTGCCACTATCTCTAGCATTACGCCATTCTGACGGGTACTTGTGCGGCAAACCTGCAGATCGAAAGTACAAGGTCACTCATATATTTTACATGGACGATCTTAAGATCTATGCTAAAAATAGAGAGCAACTGCATCTAGCTCTGGGGATTGTCGAACGATATACTAAGGAAATTGGAATGGAATTTGGGTTAGTAAATGCGCCAAGGTTTATTTGAAGCGAGGAAAACTTAATGGCATCCCTGAAGATCCTGAGCTCGTTGATAGAAGCGCCATATGACATCTTTGCGCTTGAGAGACTTATACATACCTGGGCGTGCCACAGAGCCGCATTCAGGATGTGACATCTATAAAGGATACTCTCGGAAGCAGATACAAACGTCTCATCCGACAGATTTGGTCTTCTGGACTGTCGGCGAGGAACAAAGTATCTGCAACGAACATGCTTGCCGTCCTGGTACTACTCTATTCATTTGGAGTAGTTCCATGAACGAAGAACGAGCTCAGATCTTTTGATTTCGGGGCAAGAAAGGTTATGAACATGAACAAAAGCATGCATCTTAAGTCTTCCGTTCCGCGACTGCTCATCTCACACCGTCAAGGGGGTCGCGGAATATTGAGTCTTGAATGTCTTCACAACAGGATTATTCTGGGTACAGCAAATAAAGTTGCAAATGGAAGAGACCCTCTTCTTAAAATGGTCAGTAATCACGAAGAAGTGGGCAAAGGAGCATTTCTATAGAAAGCAGCGGAGGAGGCTGCTGAAACAGTCGGACTTGACTTCAGTATTAGGGGTGAGCAAAATGCATCAAATCTAATCTATCTCGAGTACTCACTCCTGAAACCCCGGATTAAGGGAGCACAAGAGAAAAACTTTCGTGAACAGCTCCTCGATAAGAGGATGCACGGTATCTTCCACAGAAATGTGAAGGATCAGTCAATGTCTTGTGAGCTAACGTTTGCTTTCCTTAAATCGCCCGGATTGAAGTCTGGTACAGAGGGTTTCATTTTTGCATGCCAAGACGGGAACACACGCGGGAACGACGTACATTCAAAGGCACAATGCGGCACTAAGAGTGCTTTATTACCATCTCTGTCACTCCTACGGCATTCACCTTAATATCGCTCCTCTAAATGCTCCTAGGGAAATTGAGTGAATTGTCCAGAATGGGAAGTGCCGCATATACTGGAATTTTATATTCTCGACAATTGTTTCTGCTGCTCACTCGAGGCCTGACATGCTTCTTCTTGACTTCGAAAAGCGAACCATGTTCATTATCGAATTTTCGGCACCAGCTGACAAAAACATCATAGCCAAGGAGAATGAAAAGAAAGAGAGATATCGAGACCTTATAAGGGAGTTGCAACGATTGTACCGGGAATATTCTGTTAAACTGATCGTCCTTATCATCGGCGCACTTGGAGTTGCCAAGCTTTCACTTGCTAATGGCCTAAAAAGCATCCCTCCGTGTCAACAATATGCTAGAACACTTGCGGGAAAAATGCAGAAGGCGGTCGTCCTTGGGTCGCTCCGTGTTCTTAGGGTGCACGAGGCTTTTGCTGGATCGT
>NC_046664.1:83995359-84046956 GCF_010883055.1 Belonocnema kinseyi | reverse complement strand
TATATAGTATCTTGATTCCTATTTTTTATTTTCATGGCGAAACATATATCAAATTTTTGGTAATTATTTGTTCAATTCTTTAAGTCATCAATGAATAATTTTGAAACGGACCAAACATTAAAAGACAATATTTGACACTAATTAAAGTAGTTTATAAAATTGGATGTGGTAAAATGACGCAGAATATTTTTTTCAAGAAAATAATCGTTTGGCCAATTATACCGAACCATTTTTAAAATTTTGGTACGGGGCGATAAAAAAATCAATTTAGTCAATAAAAGTTATTTTTCCGTAAATGATGTTCGTGTATATGTTTCAAAGTTTTGTCATTAAAAAGAATATTTTCTCTTTTAAATTCTGACATTAAGGATAATATTGAAATTCATGAAAGTATAATTGTGAATCAATTTTTCCAGAAATCAATAAAAGTTTAAGAAAAAAAGTAATAATTTCATTCTTTAATCTTAAGTTTCCTCAACAAAGAACACTACTTTCTTTTCATAAAAATAAAAACTAAACTTTTTCTCTATTCATCTTATATTTTTAAGTAATTTTCTCCTTAAAATTATTTTTTTGCAAATAGTTTAATTTGAAATCAATCATGGTTAATTATTATTTTCTAATTTCTTTCATAGAAATATTTTACGGACAGTAATTACAATTATCAAACTAATTTTTCTGAAAATTCATATTTTTCATTTAAAAGCTTATGCGTTTTGGTTAAACATTCGACTATTGAGCAGAAAATTAGATTATTGTTCACAATTAATAATTTGGTGTTGGAAATTGAACTGGAATCATCTTTGAATAAAAATATAACTATTGTTTTTAAGATTTTTCTTATAATTCATCTATTTTAGAATAAATTTTATCCTTCTTGAATGAAAATGCAACTTTTCGTTTAAAAATTTTACTCTTTTTTTTTAAGTTTGTTTTTTTGAAACTTGTCACACATTGTAGTTGAAAATTTTGTTGTTTTGTTCAAAAATAAGCAATTTCATAAGAACTTTGCTTCGTTTAAATTTAATATTTTAGTGTTAAATAGAGAACTGAAACCTTTTCTGGAAGAAAATTCAATTATAACGTTGAATTTTTAAAAATCAAAAATTCATATGTTTCAAGAGAAATTTCATCTTTCTTGGATAAAAATGCAACTATTTGGTTTAAAATTAATATATTTTTTGAAAAAGTAATCCTGTATATTTTTTGTGAAAAGTCATCTGAAATATTTTTTTTACCGAAAATTCAAATGTTTTTTTGGAAATTTATCTTTTTTATTTAAAAATTTATCTTTTTTAGTAGAATTTATTTTACGAAAATTAAATTTGTGTTTAAAAAATGATTCTTCTTTGTTTGAGTATTTAACTTTACATTTACATTTCGAAAGTAACGAAAAAAGTAATGTTTCTCATTTCCATAAAATACTAGCTGGAGCACTGACGAAATATTTACGTAATTTAATCAATGGTGTGGAAGATTGTCATTTACAAGATTAACTACAAAATTGTGTTTTATTTGGTTTAAGGAGCCTATTGGAGTTTGTGTGATCTCATTTCTCGTCAATAGGGTAATCGTTCCGCTTTCCATGTTTATTTTTGCTCTTGCTTGTTGGTGAACCTCAGGTTTATATGTATATATTCCAGAAAGAAAAGTGCTATTCTCTAATATTGCAAAAACGTCACCATCGAATGTCGAAACTGCAATTTTTTCTTCAGTTGTTATGGGCCGAAATTGCTGTTTTCCACTGAGTATTTTAATTGGTTTATCAGAAGGAAAAGTGTATCTTCTGAGTACGAATTGCCGGTGCGGATTCTTCTTGGAAGTTAACCGAATAAATTCAAGTTGGTCAAATCCATAGATATGCCCGTCAATAGAAACAGTAAGCCTGGTAGGTGCAGCTATCCACCTGGAATTGGTAGGAGGAGATCTGGACCTAATACGGAGATCCGGCTCGGCAGAAGAAGAACATAACGGAGATTGTGTTCTGGCAGGAGGAAGACACCTGGCAGGAGAATACTGTCTATAAGAAGAAGAATATTGTCCGTCATGCGGAATGCTTGGAATAGTGGCGCCTTTCAGCAAATGCTCAGTCTGTGAACTTAACCCTGCAAAAAGAAAGACAGAAGAACGCTTAAGGTGTATTCAGACGAGCGATTTCCGGTTCCGATTATGGTTATGATTGTCGGTCTGGTTCATGCACACGGCGCATTGGTTTCAGTAATTTTTAATTAAAAAATTGACAGCAACAAGACACGAGGCCTGCACGAGGTACACGAGTATCTTTTCAAGACAACTGAAATCAGCTGATTAAAAAACGCGGTTAGAAATAGAGAAAACCATAAACGCACAACTTGAACCTGTACCAAATCATCCTGCATACTGATTAGTCGATGGTTCCAATCTTAACCGTAATCGAGAAGAAAGATTGGTGTGCAGAATTAGGTGTAGTATCAAATAAACCGTTCCTTTATAGTTTTTCTACTTTCTGCACTAACTTCTTGAATATTTTTTCATAATTTATTTTAATTTTTAGTATCATATGATAGTTTTCTGTATAATTTTTCTACCAATTCTACAAGTTCTACAAATTGTATAAATTATATAAAAATATCTTATCAAACGTTATGCTCTAAAAGGAAAAAGAGAGTCTATAAAAAGAGTGCTCCATAAAAACTAGAATTCCCGTATGCTATGATTTTTTTTCTTCAAACATTGAGAACAAGGTTCTTTGCGTGTACAATATTTTTCATTTCAAGAATTTATTGATAGTTTCGAACAGTTTACCAACAAATACTTGTGTTATGATTTTTATTGGTACTAGGGTTACCTTGATCATTCTCAAGATCACTACTCATTCCAAAGTTTGCTAAAAAGTTCCTTGTCTTATTTTCACTACTCATTCCAAATTTCGACAGAAAATCTCTTGTTTTGGGCGGCGTACCTGATAATATTTCTGTAAAAATGAAAAATATTTATGAATTTTTAATGTTAAAATGTATCGAGAATATTAAGAGAGTAATTCGATTGTTCAATTTTATATCAAATAAATCAGCAGCAACCTAACAGCAATTCGCCGAAGTGATTCCCCGACAAAAAAAAAAAAAGAAAAGAAACGCAAATATTTTTTTTGCATTAAGTTATACTTAAATATGTATAAAAATGGTAAAAGAAAAGTTTTTAATTATTTTTCATATGATTCCAACCAAGTATTTAAAAAACCTTGTTGGCATCTATCTGGAGGTGTCTGTTAAATTTAAAGCCAGAACCAAATTTTTGTAGTAGTCATGTGGACATAAAAAATATCTCACAATAACATCATGCATGAGTTCATTATGATAAAAAATACTTGTATGTTAATAAAATTAATAAATAATTTGTCCTTGGACGTAGATTACATTAATATCTTTCAGTGCTCACCGGAGAGTAAAATAAACGTAGGTTTCTCTAAACTCATTTATTTTTTAAGAAATTGTTTCCTGAGAAAGTTAGTGAATTATGTAACTTGTGACAAAGTTTCAGTTTTTTGGTTCTTTTTCTCATTGATCGTATTTTCTTAAAGAAAAATGATTATTTAAAAAAAGTAAATCATACAAAACTATTATATATTTAAAAACTTGTGGCTTTGATCAAACTTTTAACTCTTATCGCTTATTTCCCATTCTTATTTATAAAACGATAAGATTTTATTGGATACCTAGCAGCTGTTTTTTTAAGACACTTTAATACAACATTGACGCATTAGATTTGCTGAAATTATTTTTTTAGTTCAGAAATTCAATAAACAAATCATTTTTACATAAAAATAAAATGTATATACAATAATTTTTAATATTAATCAGCTTAGTTCAAAAAATTTATTGTAACAAAATTACAGAGAATCTTTTTTCGCAAGAAGACAAGTTCAAAGCCATATACAGAATTGAACTTTATAATTATAGATTTTTAAACAGCTAAAGTTCTTAAAGTTTAAAAATAAAAAAGTATTCCTCATAGAGGCTCTACGCCTGTATTTATTTACTGCTAGTTTGAACATTAATAAGTTTCAAACTTAACAATACTTACACATGAATGGCTTCAAGAATAAATATGCAACATAATAGTTTACAGTTTTAAATGTTTTCAAATGACTTCTGAATATAAAATTAGCAATATCCCTATTCTCCGTGTTCCTCACGTCAGGTCGAGATCTCCTCCTGCCAGGAGAATTTAAAATCCAATTTCCAATTTTTTAAAAGCCAGATGTAACATCTCACTTAATTTTCGGAAAACCTTTTTAAAATTTTTTAAATTAAAAAATATATACATATATCTATATTGTAGTATTATATTCACCAATAAAATTAAGGATGAACATCCAGATAATGGCCAGAGTGTAAAAGATCAGCATTTTCACAATTAGGAGGAAAAAAGATTGTTGCTTTAATGAAGAATTCAGTTAAATGAGTAATTATTATTCTAATGATTAATTAGATTATATGGTAGATCGTATAGACGTGATTTTATAGTAAACAGATGTCAAGCTCATTCTTGTGAGATAATAATTTTTATATTTCACACATCAATATCAGAATAGAAAAGTCGCCGGTACCAAAATTGTATGCGCTTTGGAAATTAAAAAATATAAGGAAAGGAATTATTTCCCAGTATTAAACAATTATTTACAATTTTATCAAATTTCTAAAAATCTAAAGAAAATATGTTTAATCCAAAATAATTATATGTTAAATCTGCATCGAATTTTAGGCGTGAAAACGAAATAACAGAATAGAAACTGTTTGTAATTGTTTGTTCAGTATTATTAATTTATTTTAATATTCTATAGGTTTTTGAAATTTTACATGTTATTTAAATTTTTCGACAAAGCAAGTAGGCTATGTGACATTTAACGAAGTTTCATTTTTAAGATAGTTGTTGTTATCAATGGTTTTTCTGAAAAAAGGAAATTTCATTTTCCATTAACAAAATGAATGAAATAAAAAATATTATTAATTGGTAAACTTGTGTCTTAGGGCGAGCTTTTGATTTTTATCGCTGAAATAATAATAATAATATCATGTTAAATCCCAGAATCCCAGTTATGATTTCTAGAATAAAATTACGAAAATAGAATTTTTTCAAACATATTTTACTAACTAGAATTAATCAAATAATAAGGTATTTATTGACTTGATTTATTATTCATCAATATTTTCGATACTTCTGGAGTAGATTCATAATTATAAGTACAATAGACACTTTCGTGAACAATTTAATTTGAATTTGGAGTTTACAGCCTTATGTAAAAACGACTGCCTAAATTATCAAACACCTAACCTGTTTGCTTGGTCAAGTCTATTGATGCATGAAAGGAATCTGTTGGGGACAAAACTTTTTTTCTGCGAGTGCAACTTAGTTCTAAGAAAATAAATATTTTTCCAAACTGTAATGATAATTTTCGTTGGCGCCGGCCCTCACTTGGAAAAGTAGTTGACTTTTTTATACAGATACAAGAAATGTTTGCCGATAAACAAAAGCCACTTTGCTGGCACTATCCTTTACAAAAAAAGTACAAAAAGTTGTATTATCAATTGTGTTTTAATGTTACTTCTAAAATTTTAAGAAGATTTCCGCTCGAAATTGAATACTTTAGCTTAACATTCTTTTTGATTTAAATTAACGGTGTGGACGATCGTCGTTTACATGCTCTATTTTAAAATTATATAAGATTGAGGAACGGGAGCCAACTGGAATTTCCTTAATTTCATCTTTGGTCAGTTGAGTAATCGTGCCGCTTTCCATGTTTAATTTTGCCCGTCCTCTATGCTTAGTATGAACATCATATAAATATATTCCAGCAAGAAGATCACTACTTTCAAATATTGCAAATATATCACCATCAAATGTTGAGAAAACAATTTGTTCTTGAGTTGAAATAGGCCTATAGACACCCCGCCCGCTACGTCTTACAAGTATATCAAGTCTTTTATCCGCGTGAAAAGTGTATCTTTGCAGCCTAAATACTCGGTTTGGATTTTCAGTCGATGTAAGCCGAATAAATCGAAGTTGGTCAAGTCCATATCCAAGCACATTAGAAAAAGGAAGCCTGGCAGGAGGAGACTGGGTCCTGACACGAAGAGAAGACTCGGCAGGAATGTGAGAACTGGTTTTGGAATCACTTTTGGCTGAAGTAAGAAACCTCTCAGAAGAATTTTGCTTGTCAAACGATGCAGAACAAGAAGATGAAGATGATTCGTTACGAGGAACACCAAACATAGGGTCTCCATTGAGAAGATGTTCAAAATGTGAACTTAAATCTGCAAAAAGAAACTTAGGATTAAATTTTCTTAAATTAGGGATAATTTCTGTACGGATAGCCCTCTTTTGAGATGCAGAATTCCCAGAATCGCATAAAAATTTATGTTCTTGTTCGGGACGAAATAGTTTCAAAGTAAGACGGCGATTAAAAGTTTAAGTTTCGATTTAAAGAGGAAAACGAGTTCTTACTTATTGAGTTTCATGATTTGATATAAGGTATAGAGGCATTAATAGCATTTGTGGTGAAAAGCGAATTAAAAGCGACTAATTGTTACTTGTAAAAATCCTTCAAATGTTTAAAAAAAATGATAGATCTGGATGATAGTAGTACATTTACTAATCAAATTTAGGATGATCATTAAGGTAAAGGCCAGAGTATAAAAGGTCCGGATTTTCTGCAATTAGTGGACGAACTTATTATTGCGTTCATCAAGAATTTAGTTAACAGTATAACTAATGATTATTAAATTCCCTTATTCGATTATGTAATATATCCTGTAGCCTATATTTTTTATATTTTATAGGCCTATTTTATATACCTTGCCTTTTTGATATAATCTTATTTTTATTTCATAAATTAGACCAAGGAAAGAAACTTGGTGACTTTAACCGAAGCTGGTTTGGAAAAAGATCAAGCGATTTTTAGAATTGCTTTTTTATCAAAATCTAAGTCTTAACCAAGAAGTTTTTAAACCATTTGGAAAACTTTTTGGACATCTTTCTTAAGGTGTCTGTTAAGTTTTGAAGACAAAAATATACTTCTCATAATTGTTGTAGATAAATTTGTGTCCAGCAAGAAAAGCTCCCGTTATAGAAGAAGGCTAGTCCAAGGGAGCAGTATCCTCGACGGTTAATCGTGTCGTCTGCTTCAGTCATATTCAGTCAGTCGCAAAAATGTTGCAGGACATTCGGTTCAGTTCGCTTTCCGTCACTTAGTGTTCAGGTTATGCGTTGCGCAACCAGTTGTAACGAGGCATTATGGAAATGTCGTAGAAAAACAATAGGAAGCGTTCATATCTCAAAGAGGTATATAAGCACTGAGACAAAGTTAAATCAGATGCTTCTAATCAGTCTATTTTGCAGAATTTTTTCACCAGGAAATTTACAAATCTTCAGAAGAAAAATCTATCCAAAAGTACGTTTTTAACAGTTTTAAAATAATGTGTTTAATTGTTATGTTTTTTAATTATGATACCATTCACTTTACAATGCATAATTCGAAAATCAATTATTTGAAAAATTTTCCGTTTTAGATTTTTTATTTTAAAACTGACATTTTTACTTTATAGAATTTGAAAGTGCAGACTTAAAGACTTGTTCAATTAAAAATTAAAAGCGTTTAAAGTGGAAAAATTTGGATAAAAAAATTTATAATTTTAAATTGGAAAAAATTTGAAACAACTCCTAGATTTATCAAGATTTGTGAAATATAATTTTAAGCACTTTATATTTTTAATATTCTTGATTGAATATACTGAGGAGTGAACCTAAACAAACCAGGTATAAAGAAGGCCTTTCGTTAAGATTTTTTTTTCTATTTAATGCTAAATATTTCATTTTAATCGTTGCAAATATTTCTTATGTCGAAAGGATAATTAGATAACATTTTAGAGCCTTCTTAGAGATAAATGAAGATTTATTTATGATTTTTTGAAAATTGTTTATGCAATTCGAATAATTAGTGGTCCCTAAAATCTAACAAAACCTTTGATTTAAATACTTTACGGTAGAAGCCATTTATGACGCTCGTTATCTTTAACATTCCAATACTTTTTGTGGTCAAAATTTATTCCTGCCTACTATTTTCCCTCTTTTCATAAAATTTGTTTATGACAATAAAGTTTTTCCGTGTAAAGACCACACGTATTCTTTGTTAGTTTTTTATAATTAAATTTCCCGGTTTGTAATAGGTAAAATATAGAACACAAAAGGTCCGAGTTGGACGCTAATCAGAATTTGATTTCTTTAAATTTTATAGAAAAAATTTCATTAGTACAACAATCAAAGGCTCTAGATTCATCTTTAGAAAAAAATGGATTTCACAAACTGCCCCCTGCTTGATATAGTGTAATTATGAAAAATGTTTAGGTTCTGGAAAATATTCAATACTTATATTTTTTCAACCATTTCTACGATGAAAATGAAAGAAACGTTGCAGAATCTAAAAAATGTATCGATTGTGGTAAAGTACATAAAACTGCATTTTTAAAGTAACGGAAAAGTTATGCTTTATAGGTACAGTCAAACTAGAATATATTGTCCCCGGATACATCCCTTCCGAGAATTGACGCCGCGCCGCACGTAGGAGTGAAAGGGGCTGCGGGCAGTGTGTGGTGTTCACACAGGCGTCTACAATCAAAAGCATTTTCATCCGAAGCAGCGATCTATTGAGATTTTTCCCCACATCTTCAGTCCCAAAACGGGTGTTATTCCCGAGTTTCATTTTAGTTGCAAATTCGTTACTTCTTTAAAAAATAACTATTTATTTCTCGAAACTGATAAACTTAAAATAATTATCTCGAAAAATAATTTTGTGACGGAGAAGAACCGCATCTTTTTTGCTTGTTACCGAAACAGACTAACTGGGGCACTGGTGAAAGAATAAAGTCTCGGGAACCATAACAAACCGAACTTTTTTCATTATTATTTGAAACCAGGCGTGACTAGTAACATTTTCAGATGACTTGTGATCACAAGCAATTTTATGTTTAAGCTTAAGTCGTGTTATTGAATGAATGGTGTAGAAAATCTTGATCTACATGCTTTACTCGAAAATTATATAAGATTATGCTTGTGGGGCCTACTGGAATTTCCGTTTTTTATATCTGTAGTCAATAGTGTAATGCAACCGCTTTCCATATTGATTTTTGCTCATCGTGTTTTTTTAATGCGAGTACAATATACATATATTCCACGAAGAACTTCAGTATTCTCTAATGTTGCAAAGACATCACCGTCAAATGTTGATAACACCATATTTTCTTGTTTGGCATAGGCAAATAACGACCCCGTGATTTTAGTATTCCGATTGGTTTATCTGCAGGAAAAGTGTATTTTTGAAGTTGGAACTGATGGCGCTGATTCTTTCTAGGAATGAGCCGAATAAATTCAAGTTAGTCAAATCCATATGTATATCCGTCAGAAACAGCAATGAGCTTAGTAGATGGAGCCATGCGCTTTTCTTCGGCAGGAGGAGACCTGGACCTGACACGAAGAGAAGGTTCGACAGAAGAACTAAACTTACCAGCTGAATGTTGTCTGTCAGAAGGTGGAGACCTGGCAGGAGAATGTTGTGTGTCAGAAGGAGAAGAAGAAGAATGTCCAACACGAGAAACGCCAGGAATGGGATCGCCATTAGGCAAACAATCGAATTGTGAACTTAAATCTGTAAGAAAAGACCGATTTGTGAATGAACTATTACAAAATTCGCCATTTTTTTGTATTTCAAAACTTTTCACATAACTTTAACAACATTCTATTACACAACATTTGGAAAAATTCTTGATCAAGTTTTATAAACTGGGATGAAATTTGGTTAACTGTCTCAGTGACGGACAATTAGACGTGAGTTTCGCAGTTGCGTTGCCATTAACGAGACAGTCACTTTCGCCGTGTTTCTAATTAAATTTCGCAGTATTGTGTTATTGACATATTAAAAATATTGTTTATAAACTCCACACTTGCCTTTCAGTTGATTATTAATTCTAAAATAGTTGTTTAAAGTAGTTTGTCGCAAGCTCGAATTCTAACCTCAAATTTTTCCAACTGCCTAGGTAAGTAATTCAATAGTAACTCAAGAATTTAATTTTTGACTAAAAATTAGAAAGTATACATTGAAATTTAATATTATAAATCAACATAAAATATTATAATGAATGCTAAATTAATATTATCGATTTCCTTTTTTATATAATTAAGTAATTTAACTTTTCTCTTCAAAATGTATGTTTTCGAGTTAAAAATATAACTGTTTTGAAGAAAACTCATCTTTTTGAGTTCAAAATTCCACAGTTTGGTTAAAAAAATTGTTCTTTCTTGACTGAAAAATCTTTTTTCATTAATATTTAAACTATTTGCTAAAAAATGCATCTCTTTCGTTCAAAAATGTATCTGTTTAATTGTAAATTTCATCTCCCATGAGAAAAAATGCTACTGTGGTTGAAAATCACTCTGTTATAGTTTGAGGTTTAAACAGTTTGATTGCAAATTGGTTGTTTTTCTTGAAACAATTCGACTGCTCTCAATTCACTCACCCATTTTGGTTAACCTTATACTTCAATTTTCTTTCAAATTGTTGAATTTAAAAATTAAAAATGATTCTTCTTACCGAAAAAGATGAATTTATATAAAAAAATATAAGAGTTAACATTTCAACCAAAACATGTTTCAATTAGAAATTAAAATCAATTAAATTCATTTTTTTTTAAACAACGATTTTTCACCCAAACAGTTCGAAAGTTTCAAATTTAAATACAGGACTATTTGTTTAGCCCCTTGGCAAATTAATCTATAAAGAAAATAAAACAATTTTATTAATAAAACCATATGAGAACTAGGCATTCAAAATTTAATTATTTTAAATTTCCTATTTAATCATATTTTTAAATAAATAAACTATACAATCTTAAATTCAAATCAATGTAGAAAATATCTTGGACTACAAATGGTCAACATTTTGGCAATCACCCATATACTTACATAATTATTTTTAATTATATAAATAATAAAAAAAAAATATATGGCAGCATAAAACAAAGTGATAAGGTGAAAAAATATTTTAAAATACAATTATCACATTTTTTCGATAATTTAAAAAAATGTCATGCGATTTTAAGCAAAATATTTGAGGAAAAACAATTCAATAAAATTTGTAAAAAGTTTATTAAGAGTTCATTGCATGATATAAAAAAACAATAAAAAAAAATTCCATAAAATAATTCAGAATGCAAGGAGGAAGCAAACAAATATTTTTCATCAGCGCTTTTTGAAATTGGTAATATTTAAGCTAGGGATTAATTTTTTTCTCCATATTTTAAATTATTGTTGAGGAACTTTTATTATAAATTAAAAACTGAGTGAAAAAGTATGATGAAAAATGAAATAAATCGGAAACTGAGCGTTTTAGAGATTTTTAAAAATTTGAATATGTTCTTTAGTATGGAGGCTATTAAATCGTTTTTCAAGTCAAAAGTTTTTATTAATTTTTATCAGCTTTAGATCATTTTTAAGCGGATTGAATTTCCAAAGGAAACTGTATCAAACCCTTTATAAAATAAATTAAGTTCGATTTTCTTACATATTCTGAATTGTTGTTTTAGAAAAGCTATTCCATATTTAAAACTGAGTAAGAATTGTTTGATAAAAGAATTGCATCAATTGAAAACTGTTCGTTTTATAAAAGTTTTCTAATAGCAGAATATTATTATTTTTTTGTCATTTATGTTATTCAAACATTTTTGTGCTTGCAACTTTTCTTTATGACTTATTACCTTTGGGTCGTTTTTAAGCATTTAAAATATTTAAAAACAAAAAGTATTGAGTCCCTTGCTAAACAAGTGAAACTCAATTCGTTTCACATTTTTCAAATTATTATTTAAGTAGTATTATTTTGCATTTAAAAATTTAAAAATCTTTTTCAAGTATTTATTTACTTCGAACGCACTCATATTCAAAATTTCAACAAAAGTTTCCTAATTTTTTTAGTGCCTTTCTTTTTTTGGTTGAAAATTCAACTATTTTTCAAAAATTTGTTTTTCTATTATAAAAATTCATGTATTTTACTAGAAATTACACCTTTCTTCGATCAAAATGCAACCGTTTGGTTTAACCTTAAAGAATTTTGTATTAAAGTATTTTTTCTTCTTTGTTAAAAATTCAACTGTTTTGTTGAAAACCCATATTTTTGGGTAGAAAATGCAACTATTCTCCTAGAAGTTTTCTTAATTTAAAACTCATATTGTTATGCCGAAAAGTGAAACTAAAATTTTTGTTAGATCAAAATTCAACTTTTTTTAAATTATTTGTTTTTGATTTAAGAATATGTTTATTTTAGTAGACATGGCTCCTTTCTCTATCGCTTATTTTATTCCTTAAAATTTTTTCTGCAAATCTCATTAGTAGTTATATTTATTTTTTCAAAATTATTTATCAAAACCTATTGTGAAATAATTAATGAAAATGGTAAAATATTTATTTCAAAAGTTCACCCCGAGTTCTTTTCAAAAACCAGTTATAACTAACAATCAAATATTTTCCTCGATTTAATCAATCATTTTTAACAACCTTTATTTTTTAGCTTGAAATAACTTTAGTTCGTTTTTAATTTAAAAACAATTATAATGCAAATTCCCTTTCCCTCTTGTATCGGAGGCTAATTTTCATAAAAATAGTTATGGCGAATAGCTATGGCGTAAAAATTTTTCAAATAAATAATTTGAATAATTTGATCGCGCAACTGTTGGTTCTCGCGCTCCGCTCTCAATAATGTATTTACCCTGCGCTCCGCGCTCGGTCTTTGTTTAATCATTTTCCCTTTTCTTAAGTGAAACTGAACACTTTTTTTTTAATTTGTTATTAAAGAAGGTTCTCAAAGTCCCTACGGCCTTGACGATTACATTCTCATTACGATAATCGCGCTTCGCGCTTAACAGATAGGTTATACAGGCTCTAATTTTTTTTAAATTTGGACTAATCAAAAAATTCGGCTAGAATAATTTTGAAATATATTTGGTATCTAGTGAAAATTTTGAATGAAATTTTTGGATCTAAAAAAAATTTTATTTTTCTATTTTTTGAAAATTAAAAAAAATGGTAAAAGTATATAATTTTTATAATTTTCATCAAAATTGAAAATTTTATTTGGATAATTTGCAAGTCTTTTACCTGTCTATAAGAAAATTTGACAAAAATTTTTATAATATTAAGAAAAAAAAATTTGAAAATTTTGAAAATGCTATCGGCTAGAAAAGTTTTGAAATATATTTGGTATCTAGTGAAAATTTTCAATGAGATTTTTGGATTTAGGAAAAAAATTATTTTTTATATTTTTTGAAAATTTTCAAATTTTTGAAAAGTATATAACTTTTCTAATTTTCATCAAAATAAAAAATGTAATGTAGATAATTTGCAAGTCTTTCACCCATCTATAAGAAACTTGTACAAAATTTTTTAAAATTTCAAAAAAAAATTTCAAAATTTTGAAAATGCGCCCAATTTTTTAATTTTGGTTCGAAATAGCTGATTAACGAACTTAGTCTTCATTTTGGCTAACTTTAGGAGTGTATCAAATGCGGACTCGATTGGACAAATCCTTCAAAAGTTAGCGTGGCTACAAAATTCAGGTAACCATACACACAGAGATACAGACATACAGACATACATACATACAGACATACATTCTCCTAAAAAATTAAAAAATTTCTTGAAAGCCTTCTTATTTTTGTTCTAAATCGTTAAAAATGTACATTTCGATTTAAATTTTTCAGAATCTTCTCAGGATTTTAATTATTTTCTATTCTTTTAAAAACTACTGAAACTTCAACAAATCAAAAAAAATTTAGTCTGAAAAAATTGTTTTAAAATCTTTCAGATTCTTTTGGGACCTATTTTAAATTCTTCAAAACTTAAAATTAACATTTTAAAATAAAATCTGGGTAATTTTGAATTTTCCCAAAGTCTTATTGTCCGTTTGTTAGACAGATTTTAAAAATAGGAAATTTAAAAATAGGAAATTATAAAATTTAAAAAGTTAGTATAAAATGATAAAAATGTATAAAATTTCACCCAGGACAAGCTTGATTCAATTTATTACATTACCCTTAAAACGGAATTTAATATTACTTAACAATATTTCGATCATTTGGTGCTTTGAAATGTTGAATTTTGTCAGCCTTTTTCTGCTCCCGGTTACTTTTTTATCCCTATTTACAATAAAAACAAACTCACTTCACGATTTTTGTTTAAAATTTCAAAACTGCGGATATTTGATTTAAAAGCAGTTTTTTCAGTTTTTCTTCGTTTATAAAATTGAAAATGTCAAAAGGATCACTCAAAACATTCGAAGATTATTTAACACTATCAGCAAATTGCGTTAAATGTGTTATTAAATTGAACATTATTATTTTTCCATGCATTTGCAGTGATCATAGGCCAACTGCATAGCTGGCGCCGCCACACAGTCACCGTCAACACATTTTACATTTTCAACTCAGAGTTCCAGGGGCTGACTTGAACCAAGTAAAATTTAATTGATCTAAGAACAATTGTTTTCAGTGTAGACCCCCCTGAATTTTCCTTGTCCCAGTATTGGCTTCTTTTGTGTCCCACTTAAGGATATATCCCAAAATTCTTGTCCCAGTGATGGGCGGTCTCTTAAAAAAAATGAAAGATCAAGTTCACATCGATTCCAGGTGAAAGATTCACCGCAACAAAAATTAACCTTGCCACATCAAATTTAACTGAATTGAAGATAATTTCTATCTAAATCTATCGTCGTTTAACTTCATTGAATTGAAGAGAAATGAGGATTCCCATCTGTCAGTTGTTTTTGTGCTTTTCGTTAAATGGTATGACATAAGTTCTAATTCATCGACAGCAGTATAATTTGTTTTGGAGGAGATATATCAGTAAGAACAAATTTTTTTCTTTTTTTCTGTTCCTGATTCTACATGTTTTACCGAAATTTGCTCACTTCAGCGTAACGCAGCATATGAGATTAAAATTATTCTCCTACCCAAATAGCAAATTGTCCGCATGGAGCCCGCATGGTGCAGGCACGACGTGCAGATCAATCCACACATCGCAAGGACAAACTAAAGTAAAGTAAAGGACAAAGTATTCCCGCAGAAATATCGCGCTCTCACGCCGTGCGGCCTGCGTGCTGCATCACGGATTGTTATCTGGGTAACCTCGGTGAAACTTTTGCCGAAATATGTTTAATTTTCAACTGTTGCAAGTTTTACCTGCAAGAAATTTCAACTTTTGTTTTTTCTGCGATTGTTTTAAATCTGGTGTCCCGATTTATAGCTCGAATTCATTTATACTTTGCCGTTTTCCCATCTCTCCTAATGACGCCGTAGCAGACGACAGCTTTTATCCCGTCGTAGAATAAACTTTCGCCAAATAAATCTTACATGCAAAAAAATTTAACTTTAGTTTTTTTTTGTGATGACTAGCTTAAAAATATCCATTCATATTAATTAACTATAAAATTAAGAATGTATTTTTTGTTCTAATTGATCAAATAATGTATTTGCAACTTATTATAACGGTTTTCTTTCCCAAAATTCAAATTTACTATTTCAAAATTGTGTTTATGTGGGTTAGTTTTTCGCAACTGTCCCAGTAATGGTCGGGTTACCTAATGTCTTTTTAAATTTAAATTCAAAATATTTAGCACAGTATACAAGACAACTAAAAAAATGTTATCCTAATTACAAATTTTTTATTTATATAATATAATATTATAATGTTCACCAATCAAATTAAGGAGTGCCAGCAAGGTGAAGACTAGAGTATAGAAGATAGCCATTTTTGCGATAAGGAGAAACCTGAATAACGCTATAATAAAGAATTTAGTGAAAAGGGTTTATTAAGAATATTCTAGTGTTTTGTTAGAGTATACAATATAAATTTATACTGCATGCTTATCGTTATCAAATTAAATATATGCTGCAACTCAGTTTTACTGAGACAAGAATATTTATATTTCATAAACCAGTCGAAAAACAAATTGTCTTCTTTATTTAGAATTCCATTATATTTTTCTTAAGATATCATACATTTTTTTCAAGTTATTTTTTTTTCATTGAAGCTTTATCATTTTATCTACTACATCAAACTTTTATATTTTATCTTGAATTCTCACAAATCTTTTCAACTTTTAACTCACTTTAGAATCCTTTTTTATTAATTCCTCAAAATTATAAAATAAAGCTAAAATTTGTTTAATTCTTATTAGGAGTATTCATAAATCTTTAAAACTGCATATTAATTATTTTCCACTATTAAATCATTATTTTTAATGACAAATGAATGATATAAGCCCTGTTCGAGACCTACGAAGCGGCACTAAAGCTCTACTTTTAAATCCCATGGGAGTAAAAAGTTACGTCAAAAGCGAATAATGAAAATTATACGTCAACGAGCTCGTATTTTACGATAATCAGACGAGTCAAAATAAGAACTGCAAGGAAATTACAGTTGCAGATAATAGAATTTTGCGGTAATTTATGAAAAATTACCACATATAATTGGTTATACGACCGTGAATCAACAAAAGTTTCTGAAAATTGCCGGGAATTTATATTTCGATTTTTTTATTGAATTTGGTCATTTACCATGAGTTTCCATAAAATACCTGTAATTTTACCATAAATAGCCAAACAAATTGATAAATTTCCGGAAATATTTCAAAATGTTTAAAATTGAATTTTGGGTGATTTTTGGCAAGTTACCATATTTACCTGTAAAATTACAATGAACCACCGAAAGTTTCCTAAAACTTGTATAAAATTTTTAATTAAATTATAAGCGATTTATAGAGAGTTACCCGAAATTACCTGTAATCATGCCATATATTACCAGAAAAATGTGTAAAAATGTATAAAATTGAATTTTAGGTCATTTATGGTGAGTAACCATATTTACCTGTAAAATCACTATAAGTTACCGAAAATGTTCAAAAATTCCCGGATTATAAAAATGCTTAAAATTGAAATTTGGGGAAATTTACGGTAAATTATCATATTTACCCGTAAAATTGCCAGAAAAGACCGAAAATTTAAATCATTTTTTTTATTGAATATTGAATAATTTATCTTCAGTTTTCATGAAATACCCTAAGGTAAGTCACTATATTCCTTTATAGTAATATTACCTGTAATATTACCATAAACTACCCAAAAATTTTATGAATTTCTGGAATTTTATAAAAATGTCTCAAACTAAATTTAAGGTAATTTGTGGTAATTCTCCATATTAACCTGTAAAATTACCATAAATTACCAAAAATTTCCATAGATTTGTTTAACTTTATTAAAATGTTTAAAATTGAATTTTAATTAATTTACCATACTTATCTGTAAAATTACAATAAATTACCGAAAATTTCCATAAATCTTCGGAAATTTATCAACATGTTTAAATTAAAATTTGGGCGATTTATGTCAAAATACCCGAAACTACCTTTAATATTGCCATAAATTACCGAAAGAATTTTAAAATTTTTAATTTGAATTTTGGGAAATTCATGGTAAATTACCATAAATTACCTGTAATATTACCATAAATTACCAAAACACATAATAAATTTCAGAAAATTTACAAAAATGTATGTAATTCAATTTTGGGTACTTTATGGTAAGGTACCATAAAGTACTTGTGATATTACTATAAATTACCAAATTCAATTTTGGGTAAATTGTGGCAATTTACCATATTTGCCTGTAAAATTACTATTAATTACCTAAAATTAGTGATGGGACTGGCAACCTTCTGACCCTCATTTACCCGTCTTTTACCGGGCATGTCTTGTAAATGTGTAAATACGGTAAAATTCAAAATATGAATAAATAACTAATTAAAAGTAATTCAATACAATTGTTAATCATTTTTGCACAAAATTCGAATTAAAATACATACATCATTGTAAGATGAGAAAAAAAGAGATGTAGATAATAATGAAATACAAATTCGATGTGCAACATAACCAACAAATCTCAAGCCTTACGCGGCCTTTTAAAACAATTGTTAATTATTTAAATGAATTTGAATTATCTATTCCCAAATACTTTCCTAATGACCTATTTTCTGAATGAAATGTTGGTCATGACTTGGAGTATTCACTTTTTTAAAAACGTTATGTAATTATGTGAACAATTAATTATTTTTTATTTTCAAAATTTATAAAAATTGAGCCACAGATTCCTACTTTTTTCTCAAATTGTTACCCTTTTCTATTTTTTGATGAATAATTACATAAGTCTGAGGCACTTCGTCTAATGTTTAACAAATTTCTGTGTGTTTAAGGAATTATTATTTGCTCAAGCAGTTTTTTCCAATGACCTTAAAGAAAAATCTGCCCGCTGTTCGGGCACATTGTCATCACCTTTCATCACCTTTCAAAATTAAAGATGATAAAATCGACAACTGTAATTTTGCGTTTGTGAACTCTCTTTTGTTAAAGCCCTTTCTGCTTCAACGAACAAATTGTATTTATCATCATTATTTTAATATTTGTTTCTTATTTTGCGTTAAATTTTATTCTTAGCTGCGCTGAAACATTTATCTACGCTTCTTAAAAAAAAATCGTAAAAGATTTGTAAATTTTTTTTGGTTGAAAAAATGTTTGTCTCACTTATTCACGTACCTTGCATCGTTGTACTCAAATATAATTTTTCTATTTTCAATGTAGTTTTTTAAAAATAAAAAATAAACTACTCATCCTACAAAAAAGGAACTCCTGAAAAATTTGCTATTTTTTCAGTTGTTCGGTTTTTGTCAATCTATCTCTTTTCGTATCTTGCTTTGTTTTCCACGAAACGGAGTTATTGATTTTTCATTAGTTCTTTTTTTTTGCGATAAAGATGTCAATTTGCGATTTTTTGTTAGCAAAATTTGAAAAATTCTTTAGGCAATCTTATAGGACCTTGAAAATGTAACGTTTTTTTTATTTATTGTTTCCCATACCACACTTTGTTTGGCTGCAAATGTTAATTTTCGTTTGATGTTTTGGATTTTGATAATTCTATATTTTTCATTTTATATTTTTTATTCTTTTCATATCCTTATAAAATGTGCCAAAGGGGCATCTGATCGAATAATTCCTTAAAATGTTACCGTGTTTGCAGACTACAAAACCTCTCATTAGGATGAGAATGTAATAATATAAAATAGAATACATTCAATTATTACTTTTAAAAAATATTTTTGCAATCGTATTTTCCGAAATAAACATACTATTCAATGATTTCGATTAGTAAATGCTGTAAATAAATGACATTTTCTTGAATGAAATATTTTTAGTCGCGAACAATCTATACTCAATTTGCAGGAAAATTGAGAAAAAAATCTATAACTTATTATATAAACAATTACATAAAGCTTTTCGCAGAATAAGTATTCTTCAAAATCATTCAATATTATGTTTAATTAATAAAATACGATTAAAAAAATTTTTTCTTGGTAAAAAATAATTGCTTAAAAAAATTCAGTTTGTTAGAAAAATTAAAAAAAAATTGTTAATATATTCTTTCTATATACTTTAGAGTCGGAAAAATAATTGTATGTGTTCCATTTTATATTATTTCCTAACAGTTTTTTAAATAAAACTGCTTAGACTCGAGCGAGTTATAAACATACCTAATTTTATTTATAACTATGTACATTTAAAAGGATAGTTACCATTGAAGTATAAAATAAACGTATCTTTTTTATATAAACAATGGATTTATTACATTTTGTTCACATACTTTTCGTTAATCTCCTACAAATAAGCAAATAAGAAGTTTTGCCAATTTATGGGGACCATTATGATTTCTAAATTCAAGTTACGAATATTTTATTATTTCCAAACATATTTTACTAGCTAGGGAAAATCACAAAATAAATTATTCGACTCTTTTAAATTAATTTAATAACTCTGAGTCTTAAAAAGTGTGTTATTTCAATTTATGTTAATTTGATCTAATAGCTTAGATTTTACCCATAAATTTGAGCAATGCTTTAAGAAAAGGAAAATTAAACTAATTTCTTACATCCTTGTAAAATTCTTAAAATGTTTTTTTTTTCAAAATCTTCAAGAAGATTTTCAGAAAAAAGTGATGTTTTAAAGGATTTCTTACTAATAAAATTATGGGCATACAGTTGATTTAGCTGTGCTACCCTAGTAGCATTCAGTAAAGGAAACCTATATTTATTACACAGGCCTACAAAAAAGTTGGGAACAAAAAAGCTGATATCTTTCCTTATTTTGAGTTGCTGAATTCATATCTGACATAAGAATTTTTCTACAGTGCCTCCCTATGCCCCTAGCATAGGGGAAAAAGTAGAAAACTGAGAGAAACCTCAGAATTATCCTAGCCTAGGGAGCAAGTACAAAAGAGAGAAAAACTAGATGTTTCACGGATATTTTAATTTTTCACGGAAAAGATGGCATCTCTCCATCTTTTAAAAAACTGAGTTAAAATCTGGCAGCGCAATAAACTCACCAACTTATAACCTAGCACGCTTTCTTGCTGCAAAACTAAATCCTTTTACAGGAAACTCCATCACTCACGTCCAAAACTCATTTGACTTTATTAAAAAGATATAACAGAATCACATTCAACCCCAAGACATCATAGTGAGTTTCGACATAATATTTCTTTTTACAAAAGTAATAATCTCGGATGCAATTGATATTATTAAATCTTTCACATACTTCCCTTCCGTGCTCGTACCTTTGATAAAACACTGTCTCAATAATACTTACTTCTCGTTCAATAACCAATTCTACGAGCAAACCCCAGAAGCAGCAATGGGATCCCCAATCTCAACTGTAATAGCCAATGTCTTTATGGAACATCTAGAAACTAAAATCTTCAACCAAGACAAACTTAAACCAGAATTCTGGTTCCGTTACGTTGACGACACATTTGTCATCTAGCGACATGGACGAGATAAACTAAATAAGTTTTTCGATTTTATCAATCAATTACATCCTAATATTCAGTTCACCATGGAGATAGAACAAAACGGAAAATTGCCTTTCTTGGACGTATTAGTTTACAAAAAATCTGATAACACATTAGGACATGAAGTTTACAGAAAACCCACGCATACAAACAGATACCTACATGCCTCCTCCCGTCATCACCCATTTGAAAAACAATCGGTCATCAACTCCCTTGTATACAGAGCTGTCTCCATAACAGATAAATATAACTTACAGAAGGAATTACAAAACGTTAAACAAATCCTAATACAGAACGATTACACAAACAAACAAATTGAGAAAGCAATAAGAAAACACACTCAAAAGCAAGTCAACACAACCTACGAAAGAAAGAGAGAGAAACATGACCACCACCCTACCCTACATCCAAGGTCTCACAGAACAAATAGGAAGAATTCTCAACAAACACAACATCCAAACCGTATTTAAACCACCTGCAAAAATAGGACAACTACTAAATAACCCTAAAGATAAAGAGGTACCCCTCAGTGATCCAGGAGTATATAAAATCCCTTGTTCTTGTGGCAAAGTCTATATTGGAGAAACCGGGAGAGCGATGAGCCAGCGTATTAAGGGACATGAGAATAACGTCAGGCTAAAACATTTCACGCAATCAGCACTAGCTGAACATCATATCGAAAAAGGACATAACATTTTATTTAAGGAAACAACAGTCATTGCAAAAACGCACAACAAATTTCCAAGAAAACATAGAGAAGGAATCGAAATCTTAAAACACCCTAATAACATCAATAGAGACAATGGATATAATACCAATACGATTGGGCTTTCCGTTCTCCCGGATTTAAAAAAAAAGACTTGATTGACGAATCAAGTTCAACCAGTTCCCCACGGTGGGGCACTCTGGCCAATCACAGGCATCGTAGAGAGTATGCCTAAGAACAACATGACCTGATACCTCTGTTACAGTTCAGCCCTGAAGATGTGAACTGCAATGTTCACGAAACGTCGGCAAACAATTTGTAGTTTTTTACACGAGTGAAACCCGAAATATCTCTTTTTATCAAAATGAATCATCGTGAAAGCATAAAATCTATTAGAATAATTCTGCATGTCTCATAATTGTCCCAGCCTAGGGGAAATAGTGGAACATTGAGATGTTGAACTTTGAAGTGGAGGAACATTGATACAAGGAGGAACAAGTGGAGAAATAATTAGAAAAACATTAAAAAGTGGAACATTGAGAATGGAACTCAATGCTTTAGATTTTCTCCTAGGCTAGAAAAATTCTGATGACCGATTGTTTTTCAAATGGGTGATGATGGGAGGAGGCATGTAGGTATCTGTTTGTATGACATTCTTGCGTTTTTTGAAAATTAATATTTTTGGTAGAAATTTAATCTTCTTGGTTAAAACATTCGTTTGAAAACTCTTTCATCATTTTAATTTAAAATTTAGTTTTTTGCTTGAAAATTCAATTATTTCATGGAAAATTAAATTATTAGATAAAAATTATTTTTCGGTTTTTCGCTAAAAACTGAAATATTTTCTTGAAAAATTTTTTTTGATTGTTGAAAATAATGTCTATAATTTAAAATTAACTTGTTTTATTTTTGGTTGAAAATGAATCCCTTTTTAGTTGCAAATTCAATTATTTTGGTAAATATTCATATAATTTGTAGTAATTTAATATTCGTTTTTGAAAAAAAACTTCTTCTTGACTGAAAATTCATCCATTTTCTTAGAAATTTAAATTTTTATTAAAAAACTCAATATTTTGGTTGAAAATTCACTTTTTTGGTTGAAAGATTAATCATTTTAGTTAGAAATTTATTTCTATAAATCAAAATTGATTTTGTTGAAACTTCCTCTCTTACATAGGAAAAATATAAAATAATCTTCTTGGTTTCAAATTCATCTATTTGGTTAAAAATTTAGTTTTTTGGTTAAAGATTTATCATTTTCATTAAAAATGTATTGGGGGGATGTATCTTTTATTTAAAAAATGTGTCCATTTTTTTTAAATTAGTCTTTTTTTGGTAAAAAGTTGATCTTTTTGGTTAGAAGTTCAATCAATTGGTTAAAAATGCATTTATTTGTTGTCAAAATTCATAATTTTCGTTCAAATTTATCTTTTTAATCGAAAATTCATCTTTTTAGTTGATAAATCATCTACTGGGTTAAAAATTCATCTATTTTCTTGAAGACATTGTAGAACATTTTGTTTTAGTTTATATTTTTAATGTGAAATTGTATTTCTTGAAAATCCGTTATTATCGGTTAAAACTTAATTTTTTTACGAAAGAAATTTATTATTTTACCTTCGGTTTAAAATATCAAATTTACCTGATGCTTAGTTAAAAATTCGTCTTTCTTGATAAAGAATTAATTTTTTGGTTGAAGATGCATCATTTAATCAGAAAATTAATATTTTTCATTATAAATTAATTTTTAAATTGAAATTTCAGGTTTTTGTGTAATTCTCGCTGGTTAGCGGCATTTGGCGCACAATTCAAAATTACTTTAAGAAACATTTAATTAATTAATTTAAAAAAAGAAAATTACATAATCCTCTATAGGAAATTAAGTGCGGGGAGCAAGCTCATGAGGCCTGCATATTTTATTAATAAAGTATAGCCCTTTATTTTGAGAATTCCGTGTTTACTTGCTTTTTCCCTTCATTTGAATTAATATACGTTTTTGGCACTTTTTTATCAGCAATGATGACTTTTTTTTACTTCGAAATTTTGTTTTTCCACGTGTCAATCGAAAAGAGCAATACTTTATTAATAAATTTTTATGTGAAATATAAAACACTCTTCGGAGTTCACGAAAATAAACTGTTATTTATAAAATATATGTATCATACATTTTTTTGTAGCCTCAAATCAATAGTTACATAATTTCTTTACATTATTTCTGTATAATTTAATAATTAATTATTTAAATTACAAAAATTGTTTTTAAAAGTAATTTTGAATTGCGCGCGAAGTGCGGCCAACCAGCGCACAACCCTAACGCAAGCGCAGTAGCACAGGCTGCCAACATCAGCCCTGTATAATATGTTTTTGAATATAGTGTTTTCAGGCTTATTTTAATAACACTTCTCAATTTTTTTTAAACACCTGACCTCTTTTCTTGTTCAAGTTTATTGATGCATAAAAGAAATCTGTTGGATGCAAAACTTTGTTCTACGAGTGCAACTCGGTTTAAAGGAAAAGAAATATTTTTCAAAATTGTAATGATAATTTTTGTTGGCGCTTGCCCTGACTTAGAAAAGTCGTTGATTTATTCTATAAAGGTACTAGGAATTCTTTTTGGTTTACCAAAACTTCTTTGATGCTACTATCGTTAACACAAAAGTAACTAGATATTTCCCGTCACTGATAAACCTATAATAATTTTTTTCAAAAATATATCTTGGTGAGGAAATAAAACAACTATTTTTATTTGTTTCCGCAAAAGGTTCATTAGGGTAATGAGATTAAATCTTCAGAAACCATAATGCATTGACTTTTTATTCTTTATTTTATTTTAAAGATACTTGTAAAATGTTAAATCGATTTCGGTTTACAAAAAATTTTATATTTCAGTTTTTCATTTTTTTTTGAGTTAATGATGTAAAGGATTGTCGATTACATGCTGCACTTCAAAATTAAAGCAGATTGAGTGACGGGAGCCTACTGGAATTTCCCTAATTTCATCTTTGGTCAGTAAAGTAATCTTGCCGCTTTCCATGTTTAATTTTGCACGTCGTGTATGCTTGATGTGAGCATCACATGAATATATTCCAGCAAGAAGATCACTACTCTCAAATATTGCAAAAATATCACCATCAAAAGTTGATAAAACAATTTTTTCTTCAGTGGAAATGGGCCTAAAGACACACCGTCCACCCTGTCTTGCAAGTATATCAACTCTTTTTTCTGCAGGGCAATTGTATCTTTGCAGCTTGAATATCCGGTTTGGATTTACTGTCGAAGTAAGCCGAATAAATCGAAGTTGGTCAAGTCCATATCCAAGCACATTTGAAAAAGGAATCCTGGCAGGAGGAGACCTGGTCCTGACACGAAGAGATGGTTCGCCAGAAAGTGGAAAACTGGTCGTAGAATCAGGTACAGCTGAAGGAAGAAATCTTTCGGAAGAATTTCGTTTTTCAAACGATGGAAAAAAAGATAATAATGATGAAGATGCGCTACTTGGAACACCAGAAATAGGATTTTGATTGGGAAGTGGTTCAAACTGTGGACTTGAATCTGCAAAAAGAAACTAAGTATTACCTTTTTTCGAATCAGGAAAAGTTATTTCAAGGGTTGGCCTCTTCTGAGAGCAGTTCATTTAAACTTATTGCAATATGCATAAACATTTATTATTTACACTCTTATAACTTTTAGAAAGTTTCTAACAAATTTTAGAAAAAAGAAGTTTTTTGTCTGTTACATTTTTTTTTTTATTTTTTGACTATATTTTATGTATGTTATGTATAATTTTTAAAGCTCAAGGGCATTGAAAAGTTCTGGTACCTAAATTTTAATTACTTTGTCAGATATAAATAAATGAACAAAGGTATAGGAATATTTGAAGGATTGTATGAACATTTCAAATATTTTAACTGATTTTAAAATTGTTTAGAGGATTTAAAGAAATTTCAAAGATTCCACGGATTTTCAACAAATTCCAAAAATTTCGAGACGATTACTGTACAAATATTTCAAAGAATTCATTAAGTTTTCAAGATATTTTCAAAAATTGCACAAAGATTACAATTTTTCTTTGAAAAATTGCAATAAATCTGCAAGAGATTTTACACAAATTTCAAGATCTAACCTAGATTTTACATACTAAAAAGATTTGAAAAAAATCAAAAGGATTATGTAAAAATTTCAAATATTTTAAGCGGTGGCAAGGTTTTTTACAAAATGTTAAGAGATTCTAAATATTTCACCGATTTCAAAAAAAATTTCAAAATTTTCGGGAAGATAGGATGAATATTTCAAAGAATTCATAAAGTTTGTAAGATATATAAAAAAATTTCACAAATATTTTAACGATTTGCCAAGCTTTTGAATATTCCAAAATATCTAACACCAATTTGAAGATCTCACATAGATTTTAAATAGTTTAAAAGATTTTTAAAAATTGACAAAGATTTAAAAATATTTATAGGATTGCACAAAAATCCCAAAGGTTTTCATGTTTCTTAAACAGATTTCATAAAGATTGCGTTAATCTTTCAATGAATTCGTGAAGTTTTAAAAATAATTCTAAACATTTCTCAAAGATTTAAAAGATTTTGAAAATTAAAAAAAAACTCTAACAGATTTCACATAAATTTCAAGATCTAACATATATTTTACATACACTTTAACGATTCACTAAAGAACGCTATTTAGCTCTTAGTAATCCTTGGAAAAACCTAGGCGAAAAACAAGGAAGAGCTTCATGAGACGATGAAGAATGAGGATAGACAAAACAAGACGAGAAATACCGAGACAGAAGGTATGACTTGTCTCGTCTCGTTCTTCGGGATATCTCGCTCGTTGCGTAGGCCAGCCTTCTGTAGAGCCGAAAATGCACGTGCACGAGCCCGAGTCCCCCCGACTTCGCGATATGTTTTCGGTGGCTAACTGGCTATTTGGAGGAGTTTTTAAGTAAACTGAATTTTGCAGGGTGTCAAGAGAATGAAAGTTCCGGCAATTTATTGCGCAATTTTGTTGCACATTTAAAAAAAATTTATTTTGGTTAAAAAAATGACCTTTCAAATTTGCCTCAGTTTAAGAGATATTCAGGAATTTTGAAACGATTAGAAAATAGTTGAAATGTGTAAAGATACTGTTAAAGAATTTTGTAAGGTTTCACGAAAATGAAGAAAATTCTTTGAGGTTTTTACGAATAATTACTATAATTTTTTATTTTGAAAAAATAATTAAAATAAATTCCAATACATTTTAAACTATATTTAAAATTCTCAATAAAGAATCTGAAGATTTTAAGGCAATCTTTTTCATTTTGCCGAATTTCAAAGACAATCAAGACAAAATTAAATAGTTTCTAATGATTAGAAGGCTTGGAAGGTCCGACAAAATTAGAAACAGGACTTTTTCACGATTGGTGGGAAAATTTGTAATGACTTTTTATTTTAAAAAACGTACTTAATGAGAATATTAAAAAAGTTTTTTAAACACGTGAAAGGATTTCCTAAAATTAAAAAGAAGACTAGAAGATTTTAATGCAAAATCAGAAACTTATATTTTTAAAGAATTCAAACATAAACTTTAGAAACTTTAAAGGAATTTCGAAAGATTTCAAGGAGGTAAAACTGTTTTTCTTAAGATTCCTGGGAAAAATTGGGAAGATTATGAGTCCATTTTTTCATATCTTGTATTAAGAAACATAATTCTTATTAGGCCTTCTCGAGAAATGTTGTTACACAATTATTAAAATTATATGTTGGTTTAAAAATCTACTTTCAAATTTGAGTAAGTTTAAGAGATATTGAAAATTTTTGAAACGATACAAAAATAATAAAAACTTGTAAAGGTTTTTCAAGAATTTGGTAAGTTTTCATGAATATGAGAAAAATATTTTAGGTTCCTAGAAATAATTAAAATAATTTTTTGTTTCGAAAAATTAATTTTATAGGATATTATTTTAAAGCATTTCAAAACATTTAGAAAGAAGTCAAAAATGGTCAAAGTATCTCAAAAAGTTTAAAGGCCATTTTTTAAAATTTTGAAAAACAAAAGAAAATCCGGAAAAATTTGAATAATTTTTAATGATTATAAAACCTGAGAAGATTAGAAAAAAAAAGAATTATTTTCCTAATTATCGTGTGAACATTTTAAAGTATTTTTTATTTTGAAAAATGTGCTTGAAAAGAAAATTAAAGAATATTTTTAAACACATTAAACAATTTCCTAAAATTTCGAAAAAGAGTGTAGAAAGTTTCAAAATCAACATTTTTTAATTCGATAACATTAGAAATTTAAAAAAATGTAAATAATCGAAACGAGTTTTAGAAACGTCAGATATACTGATTTAAAAAACTTAAAAACTTAAAAATTCTTTTAGAAAAATAAGAAAGATGCACCTGGAAATTGTGTACAATTATCAGTCTTTAAAATTAAAATGATTTTTTTTTAAATTACTTTAAGCACATTTCTTCTCAAGCAGAATCCCCGCTTTTAATTGCAAGAGTTTCAATTATTTTCAATCAGATTAAGTAATTACATAAATTTTGAAAATTAAAAAAAGATATCTTGGAATAAGTTGAATGAGATTTTAAAAAAGTTTATTTTAATTACACGTAAAACTTGTTGAATTATTTTTAAAAATTTGGAAACATTAAAAATTGTAGTATTTAAGCGCGCTTAACATTTAATATTTTTATATTGAATTTTGATAAGATATAATATATATGTATGTAAAATGAAAAAATAATATTAAAAAGTCGATAAACAAAGGACTTTCAGATAATGAAAGATAATGAAAGAAACTCCTTGGGAAAAAATGTAATTAATTGCTTTGGAATGAATTCTAACAGAAAATTGAAAAAAGATTACAAAATATTTTTTATTAATTTATAAAATGTTTAAAAAGTACGTAAAATATTTTGAAACAAAATGTTGTAATTTTTCCATATTACTTAACTTTAGAAAAATTAAGGAACATAATTCTTTCAAATTTGAGTAAGTTTAAGAGATATTCAAAAATTTTAAAACGATTCGAAAATAATTAAAACTTGTAAAGATTTTTAAAGAAATAATTAGCATAATTTTTTATTTTAAACAATTAATTTAAAATTATTATTTTTAACATTGAAAAACATTGCAAAAGATTTCAAATATTCTTAAAGCATTTAAAAAACTTTAAAGTCATTTTTTTAATTTTGCAGAATTAAAAAAAAAATTAGGAAAAATTAGAATAATTTTTGAAGATTAGAGATTGGAAGTTCTGACAAGATTAGAAAAACATAATAATCAAGTGAATTCATGAAGTATTTGGCAGACTTGATGAGATTCAAACAAATTTCAAACCTAAGCCTAGTGATTATAGCCTAAAATAGCATGTAAAGAGAATTATCAAAAAAGAACCTGGAGGACTCACTAAATTTTTCTTAAAATTTAAAAAAAGCATTCAAGTTGTGAAAAACTTGACTTATATAATCTTCCATTCTTCTAAATATTCCTTGAATTTACTGGATTACTTACGTTTTTTAAAATCTTTAATCTTATCAAATTGAAACATTTTGCTTGAAAATCTTCTACACTCTTCTTTTAAATTTTAGGAAATCGTTTGATGTGTTTCAAAATCTTTTTGAATTTTTTTAAAGTACATTTTGAAAAATAAAAATTATAAAAAATTTTTAAACGATTATTAGAAAAATAATTCTCTTTTTTTATTTTCAGACCTTCTAATCTTCTAATCTTTAAGAATTATTCCATTTTTCCAGATTTTTTTGCAAGTTTTAATTATTTTTTAATCTTTTGAAAATTTATGAATACTTCGTAAACTTACTAAAATTTGAAAGCAAATTTCACAAACCAACATAAACATAACAAAAAATGATACAATAAAATTGCGCAAGAAGGCTTAATAAAACTAAATTCCTTATTTTTTTTAAATTTTATTATGTGGCAAAATTACGAAATAATGTTAAAAAATTGTGATCTTTTTTTTAAATTTTCTCTCAGAATTCATTTCATTCCATTTTTAGTTGAAAAATAACGTTTTAATTGAAAATCCAATTATATCTTTAAAAATTGACTATTCTGTTGTAAATTCGATTGTGTGTGTATGTGTTTTAAAACATTTTTCAGTTGAAAATTCATTTCTCCCATCGAAAGTTAAACTACTTTAAAATTAAAATTTTTTAAAATAACTGTTTTGGTTGATAATTTAACTGTTTTGTTGAAAAAATGATTTTTTTATTGTTGAAAAAACATTTTCTTATGCTCAAAAATTCTTCCTTTTTGGTAGAAAATTATTCTCCTTGTTTAAAAATTCATCTATTTTAATCAAAAATTCATTTCTTTGGATGAAAATCCATTTTTTGGTGAAACTTCTTTTATTTTGGTATAAAATGATTAAAAGTTCATCTATTTTTTTGGAAATTTATCTACTTTGTTAACAAAAATTTTTGTTGTTTTAAAATTTATTTGGAAAATTTTTCTTTGGAACATTATAATTTTAGTTGAAAATTAATTTCTTTCGTTGAAAATTCTATTTTTTATCTGAAAATTTAACTTGTCAATTTTTGATTGAATACTTATTGTTTAGGTTTAAAATTCGTTTCTATAGATGAAAATTGAACAATTTTGTTGACACTTTTTTTTCTTGAAAAATTTTCCTTTTAGTTATAAATTTATCTTCTTTGTTGGTGAATTATTCTTCTTTAAAAATTCATTTGTTTTAGATAAAAAATTAATTTCTTTTGTTGAAAATTCGCATTAATTTGGGTTTAAAATTAAATTTTTTCAACTACAAGCTTCAGTATAAACTACAATGTTTAAGTTAAAAAATGTATTTTTTAAAATTTATTTCTTAGGTTGAAAATTTAACTATTTTGTCGAAAATTTGTTTTTTATTTGTGAAAAATCAATTGTTGACTAAAATTATGACTAAGCTATGCAGAACAAAATTTGAAACATTTTAGACCCACAAGTCTTGTCTCCTATATCCATTTACATAAAGTCCATTATATGTGCCTCTTCGCAATAAGCATAATGGTTCTAAGGTAACTCAGGATTTCAAAACCTGAATAGATTTGAGGAGCAGCTAGATCGTCATTCGTGAAGTCGGGAGAGCTCAGGTTCCTGCTCGTCCATTTTCGGCTTTACCCGAGGCTGGGCTTCGCAGCATTTAACAGAGTCGACTCACCGACACACTACGTTTGAATGTATTGCTCCCAGATGAGAGAGTGGTAGGGGCCGAAAAATCCCACGTTCTGGAGAGACTGGTTCGGCGGCAACTCTAATGTTTTAGCTTTAATTTCTTTGGTTATTGAAATAATGGTGTGAATGATCGTGGCGTACGTGAGTTACTTTAAAATAAAATATGATTGGACGTGAGTGTCCTACTGGAATTTCCGTTATTCCATCTGGGCTCAATTGTGTAGTCCTGCCGGTTTTATCTTTATTTCTTGCCAGTCCTAGTCGTCTAGTGTGAGAATTATAGACCTGTATTCCACCAAGAGCTTCTGTACTCTTCAATATTGCAAGGACGTCACCGTCGAATGTTTACAATACAATTTTTTCTTCGTTTGACATGGGCACAAAGCGAGCCCACCCTGCAAGTTTACGAAGTGCCTTATCGGAAGGCAAAGTGTATCTTCGAAGTTGTAATTGACGGCACCGATTCTTCCTGAGAATAAGCTGAATTAATTCAAGTTTGTCAAATCTTTATGTGCATCCGTCAGAAGGCGAAATGAGCTTGGTAGGTGAAGCCATGCAACTGCCATTGGCAGGAGGAGACCTGAATCTGACACGAAGAGGAGATTCGATAGGAGGAAGAGACCTGGCAAGAGAATGTTGTCTGTCATAAGAAGAAGAACTTGACCCTGCTAGAAAAAAGAGAGTATTGCATTTTTTCACGTAGGTATAACTATTCAAGGGTTCCCACTTTTAAAAATACATAATATTAATTTTCAATTTTAAGAAAGTGTGAAAATGCTACTCACTATTCAACTGCCGAACAGTTATTTGAATGAGGTTGGCAATTAAAACTGAATTAGATCAACTATAGTATTATATTGACCAGCAGAATTAATTAATGAATGTTTGATTTTTTTATTAGAGTGTATATATTGTATCTTAATTGTGATCTTATAGATTATTATAGGCATTGTTAATTAAATACTCGTGGACTGGCGTGGGGCAACGAAGGAACCATGTCCGATCAGGTTGAAGTCGACCACATATGTCACTAGATAAGTTAACACTGTCATTAATAACGTTCAAATACCTGTTTACTGGAATTCAAATAATGTGTCTACGAGTCGATCCAAGAAAACACTTTGTACCAAAGAAAGGTTTTGGTTGTTTGGGAAAATTAGAAGAGATGAAGCTTCTGGAAGCTACAACCATGATCGTTCATCAACAATCGATCCCGATGCAATCGGAATTCACACATCATCCGTTTTGTCACTTTCCATAATAATAGTTGTCACTTTCCATAACACCAGAAGACGATCGAGTCGGGAAAATCACTTACCCAAAACCAAAAGCAAAGGAAATACTGAATTTAAATTAAGACATAAAAATATTAAACGGTCTCAAATAGCACACGTGATTTACATGAACCGATTCAAGAATCGGAATGACTACACTCGCCAGAACCTTGGCTAACTCTAAACTATCAGGAAAAAGGGTCCGAGTCTGATCAACAAAGAGACATTAAGCTACTACATGAGTACCGACATCCAATAAATTATGTACAGGTATTCAAGTTTTCCCTCTCAGATAAGTATATTTACAATCCATACCTACAAATTTCTGAATAAGGAAATCCGGTTATTTTCACTAGGCTATTTCCGAGATAAACGATTTTGTTGAATGCTCCATGAATGATGATGTCCCTCTAAACGAAGTTTCTGGTATTAGGTACTTTTCCTTATTAATGATATTATTATAAATAGAATTTTTTTTTCAAAAGAACCAACTTAGGCTTTGAAAAAAGATTGACATCTTGGGAACCATAAAACATAGATAATTTTTTAAGATTTCAAACTATTATCTGGTTTTCACTAATTTTCATGTTGTCCAGAAGCGTATAGTAGCGAAGTAGATGCGTGATAAGGAATCGCCTAACTTCTTTTTTGAGGGCATGGCTTTTTAAACTTTGATGGTAATCAAAATTTAAGTTTCAACTTAGAGAAAATTGAAGATTTTCTTTTTTGTATTGAGTTACCGAATTGACACTTGAAAGGTTTGATCCAAAAATATTAATAAGTCTCTATAAAAAAGTAGGGGATTTTTTTCATAGCAACGGGCAAGAGTTCTCAAATTTCGGCGTCGATTAAAAATCCAGTTTTCAATTTAAAATAGCTATATTTTAATTCCTAGCTACTAAGTTGCTGACGCGATACGAGAAATAGAGAAAAATATTTTTTCTGGTGGGGTTCCTAAAAAATGTAACAGATTTTAAGCACTGAAATGAATTAAAAAATATTTCTGAACGTGCAGAAAAAGAAGTTTTTTCTATAAAGGGTGTCCCAGAACTTACTATCCGGACTTGCATGGCTGCAATAAAAAACAAAAAATAAACCGAATCTTTCTTTGGCAAAAATGTGTTGAAGTATTGATTTTTAAGTTATGAACTGATTAATCTCGACCAATCAGGACCGTCGTATACGTGCGTGAGAGGAAGGCCAACGTTGTGTTAGGGACCGCTGCCTCTCCTCTCCTCGGCCTGCGTCACTAACACAGCGTTGACCTCTCTCTCACACACGTATGCGGCTGTCCTTATTGGTCCAGATTGATCATTTCATAACTCGAATACTAAAGCTTCAATAAATTTATGTCAAAGAAAGTTTCGGTTTATTTTTTGTTTGTTTATACAGCCAGATAAGTCCGGACACTTAGTTCTGGGACACCCTGTATAATGATTTTTTAAAATTACTTATTTATAATAGATGAAGAATTATAGGAAATTCATTATAAGAAAATAATTATCGGCATTTGTACTGATTTTCTTCTAAAATTGTTTGTACAGGTGCTTTCTGCGGGAGCGCAATTATTTAGGCGTATTTTCCACAACATTTCTTGTCTTATTTTCGTTGCTAATCCCAAAATTCGCCAAAAAGTCTCTTGTTTCCGACGCCATACCTGATAATATTTCTGTAAAAAGACAAAGAGATTTATGATTTAGAATTTAGAAGATTATTAGATTTAGAAGACAAAAAAATTTAAGATTTAGAATTATATTTTCTTTCAAAGTATGGGAACATGCGTTTTTTTCTAAATTTGTATCAAAACCTTTAGTACCGCAGATAACACAACTGGAAGAAATCATATCAAAAAACTTTAAAAACTTTGCACTTTAACACTTCAAACTTGAAACTTTTTTTGTATAAAGGTGAATAATATTTGTAAAATTATATATGTATATAGGCTATTGACCAATAGAATTGAGGATGGTCATCAAGGTGAAGAGTAGAATATAGACGATACCCATTTTTTCAATGTGGAGAAACCAGAATAATGCGTCAACAACGAATCTTGTTATCAGGGTACCTAAAAAATATTCTAGTGTTTCATAATATGCTGATCGTTATCTAATTGATTATTATACGTGTCATGTTGACCTTCAAGATAAGCATATTCATATTTTATAAACCAGTCCAAGGAAAAAAAATTGTGGTTTTTATTTAGAATTATATTCTATTTTGCTTAAAATATCACACTTTGTTAAAATCTCCGTTTTTGATTCAAGTGTCATCATTTTATTGGAAAATTTGTCTCTTTGACTAAATTTGGTGGTTGTTGCACTTTTACTTTGGGAAAAAACTCAATTACTTGGTTGAACGCTTTTGTTAATAATTACTTTTTCTTTGGTTGGAAATATAACTATTTGATTAAAAAGTGCCTTTCTTTTTTGTAAATTTAACTGTTTCTTATTCACAATTAAAATCTTCTTTGTTTGAAATATAAATTATTAATTAACAGATTGGGTATTTTTAAACGAATAGGCTTGATTCTTTTTTACAGAATACAGTAAGAATATATTTCGGATGATTTGCATAAAAAGATGCAGGATGTTGTTATTTTTCAATGGATAGGCTGAATTTGTTTACGGAGTCAACTAATAATGTATTCCCAATGATTTTGTGTAATGATAATTGAAAAATTTCGAAAACAGTTCCAAAACAAATTCAAATTTTGACCATTTTTAGTGAACAGGCTCAAATTTTTTAGGAATTTAAAATGATCTATTCAATAACGCGTTGCTACGATACTTTGAAGTTTAACAAGAATAAATAATAACTTACACAATTTTTATAAACAAATTCAGATGTTAGGTATTTTTATTGATTATTGTAACAAATAATCTTAATAAAATCTGATTTTCTATGAAATTTTATAAGTACAATCTAAACTTTAATGAGCTAAACATTTTCCATCCTGAAAAGTAAGTATTGTTAAGAAGCTTGTTTAAAACATGATGGTTCAAAATTAAACAATGATGCTAGAAGTTTATTAATAATTTTTAGAAGTAGCCATACATCTTTAGATCTGAATATTAATTTTTCAAAGAAAAGCTTAAATTATTTACAACTTTCCCAGAAATTTTATTTTCAGTAATGATAACGTGTTGTCACTGCTTTTAATAATTTTGTTTTAAAGCTTACAAATTACATCGGGACAAGAAAATATTTAAAAGAGAATTGTTTTCCACTATAAAAAAATTATTGAAATTAAATTTCTTTTTGCTAAAACTTTTTCTTCCTTATATAAGAATGACATTTTTTCACAGAATATATTGGAAATTTAACAATAACCACTGTCATGAACAATTCTTATGGCAAAATATTTTTATTAAAAAAAATATATTATTTAACTCAATACTAAAGTATACATTTTTTGTGTTTCAGGTATGTCTGACTCATACAATGGATTATTTTCTATTTAAAAATAGAATTTGATAATCAACTTGGTATGTCAAATATGTTATTGAATTATTTCAAACTACATTAATATACATTTTTTCATTTAAAATGCATTTTTAAATTGGATTTTTGAATAAAAAATCACAGGGACTCCTTATATGGAAAACTTATTTATATTATTAAAAATATTTGTTATGTCGAAATAATAAACAGATAAACTTTTAGCCTCCTTATAGTTAAACCAAGATTTATTTTTGATCTTATATAAACTGCATTTAATTAAACAAACAACTTAAAGGTTAATTGTTTTTATTCTAAATTAGGAAATAATAAGAATGTCGATTATCATTTTAAATTATTTTTAGTATATTTTTACTTTTAAATAATGTAATAATTAAGAACTGAACAGATAAGAGATAACCGTGTTGAATATTTTATTTTTTTTTCAAACATAAATATAACTTGTAATTTTCCCAGCAATCTTAAAAAATTACTTTTCTTTTATTAAAACCTCTGAACACTTCTTTTATCTCGAAAAATGAAATAAAATTCTCTTTAAATCCTTCAAATTCTTTCTAAAAACATTTAGACAGTTTCACAACTATATATTAATCTTTTAAAATGAAACCTTAATCATTAAAAAATTGTTCAAAAATCTGATTGCTGATACCGCTATTTGTTTTCCTTGGCGGCTTCAACTGATATTGTAAAATTACTTATTGAATAATTTTATGATTTATCTACTTTATTTTAATATCTGAATTTCATAAATAAATTTAAAAATACTGGTATCAGTAAAAAAGTTATTTTTTTCTACAACTTTTTCGCATTTAAATAAGAATGACATTTAGTTGGAATATTAATTAAAAAGTCAAAAATATTTTTTATTTTTTCGCTTAGATTCCTTTTAATGGTGTTATTTGTTTAAAATATTCTTAAAATAATATATTTTTAATCATCTTTTGTCAAATATAACAATATAATTGTTCATACACAATAAGCATAAATCAACTCAGCTTAGTATGCAGCGTTATTTTTACTCAAACTGTTTTTATTTTAAAGCCGGTTTCTTTATGCGTTACATATAGAATTTATAATTTTCCTACCATTTTCACCCTTTTCATAATTTTTTTTCAGCAATCAAAAGAGTCAATATAAAAATAAAATGTATTCTTTTTTACTTTTTTCGTATTTTGATGTTACGTTTTGTAATTAAACACATATCGAAGACAAAAGGTCCGAGCTGGACGCTATTCAGAATTTAATATCCTTTAATTTAAAAAAAAATCAATAGAAGAAAAATCGAAGGCTCTATTTTTTTCTGGAGGAAAAATGCTTTTCCACCTCGGCTCCCTGCTTACTATGGTGCTATTATTCAAAAGTTTTAGGTTCTAAAAAAAATGCAACGTTCATACTTTTTCAACCTTTCCTAAGATGGAAATGTAAAACACCTTGAAAATCAAATAAATGTATTGATTTTGTTAAAATATTTAAACCTGAATTTCCAAAGTAATTAGGAAAGTAAAGTTTTTTAAAGTACTGTTACTGAAGAAACGGATGTTTTTTGCTTATTTTATTATTTTATTTATATTATTTCCAAAAAGGACTGGACAGGACATTGGCAAAGGAAAAAATCCTCGGGAACCATAACACATTGAATTTTTATTTTTATTTGTAACTGCAAGTGATTTGTAACATTTTCATATGACGTCGGATCACAAGTAATTTTATATGTCAGCTTTAAATTTTCTTGTTCTTAAATTAATGGTGTAAGAGATCGTGGTGTACGTGTCTTACTCCAAAATTGTATAAGATTGGGCGCGAGGTGCCAACTGGAATTTCCGTGATTTCAACTGGGGTCAATAGTGTAACATTGCCGGTTTCCATTTTTATTTTTGCCCGTCCTGATTATTTGGTACGAGAACTATGTACATATATTCCACTAAGAGTTTCAGTACTCTCCAATATTGCAAAGATTTCACCGTCGAATGTTGATAATACAATTTTTTCTTGGTTTGGCATGGGGACATATCGAGCCTTCGATGCGAGTTTTCGAAGTCTTTTATCTTTAGGAAAAGTGTATCTTCGAAGTTGGAATTGAACGCGCCGATTCTTCCTGGGAGTAAGTCGAATAAATTCAATTTGGTCAAATCCATATGTCCATCCGTCGGAAGCAAGAATAAGTTTGCTAGATGAAGCCATGCTCCAGGAATAGGGTCCCCATTAGGCAAACAGTCGAATTGCGAACTTAATTCTGCAAGAAAAAAGAGAGTATGACATTTTCTTATTAAGTATGAAAACGTGTGTTTTTTAAACTTTAAACAAAACACTTAGTACAGTAAATAACACAACTGGAATAATTCTTATAAAAACACTTCTTCAAGGTTTGAATTAAATGACCATTAAGCACGAAGTATTATAAGGAAAACCCACTTCCATGCAGCCTTTGAAAAATCTGGACGCTTAGATTCGGATTTAGTTAGTTTGCATCGTCCATAGCGCTTCTTAAGGAAAAGCGTTAAAATACAAGTTTTCCAAATGGCGGCGTACGTAGTAAGCCGAGTGTAAGCAAACAACGCACATGCTTCATGACTGTGCATCCACAAGTTATGTTAGAAAAAAATAAGAAGGAGACAGGCTTAAGAAACGTCACTTCTTTTACCCTATCACAGTCGATTGGATGATTTTGGTTATCAAATGTCATGTGTTCCATTTTTAATGTGTCAAATTGAAGAAATTTTTAATGTAAATCATTAAAAGTGCCACTGTTTTTGTTATTGTTTATCAGTTGCCATGACGACACAACTGCTTAATTAAACGTTGTTTCTGCACCAATTAAATTTTTTTTCATATATACACATTATAATAATATAATATTCACCAATAGAATCAAGGATGACCATCAAGGTGCAGACTAGAGTATAGACGATACCCATGTTTGCAATGAGAAGAAACCCGACCTATGCGTGAGTAAAGAATTCAGTTGACAGGGTCATAAAGAATATTCTCGTGTTTACACCCTACACGCACATGGTGTGCGAATATTTATCGTAATGATTATATGTGTCAAGTCTGTTCTTCCAAGCAAAGCATATTTATATGTGCGTCTAAAAATAAAAACGGGAGATAAAAAGTTTGAGAGTAAAAATGGAAATTAAATTATTTGGAGTAAAAAGGGAACAAACAAATCTTCCTAGTAAAAATGAAAACATATTTTTAGAGCAAAAATGCAACAGACTAATTCTTCTATCAATAACGGAACAAACGAGCGTACAACTGGAGGGAGGGGATGCGCGCATGGATGTTAGGTAGGGATAGAGGCTCGTACCGTGCTCAGTGATTGATCAACATTTTCAAAAGGCCCAAATTAAAACAACAAAAATGAAAATAAATTTCGCTTAAAAAACTAAAAAAAAATAATGATAACTGTTATTCCGATTAAGGTTTTTAAATCTAACATTACTTTTTGATGGCACAAATCGAGATTTTTACTAATTGACCATCAAATGTTTTAGGAAATATAAATTGCAATTACTCAGAGTAAAATATTAAGAAAATTGGCTGAAGAAAAGTTAATTAAAAGAAAAGCATGCAATAAGACTAAGTTTGAATAATTAATAAATTTTCTTCAAAAAATATTAATTTCATAAAATTACTAACTTTTCATACCAAAATATAACAGTATCATTTAATCGAAAAACAATAAATTTTAAGGATTTACTGATGTAAGTATTTTTTTAAACAAATGCAAAAAAACTTTTTGAAGTGGGTGACCGCTGGATCCGGAAAAATGGAAAACCGGAAAATGACCAAACATTTTTTAAGACCTGGAAAATCCGGGAAATGAGAATGAATTTATATTTTTACCTGGGATTTTACAAATCTTTAGAAGAATTATGAATTTTTTTAATGAAAACCATTTATATTTTATTATATATTAATATAATAATTAAAATATTTGTTTAATGGATCTGTGCTTTAAGTGATGAAAGGTTAAAAATATTTTATTTGGCAAAAAGAGTTTGAATCTCATTAAAATTTAAGAACCTCCAAATTTTAAGATTAAAAATTAAATTGTTTTAATTCCAAAGTCTTAGTCATTAAAAGAATTTAAACATCCGATTGAAATTTCACCATTTATTTTCAACTTAAAAATAACTTTATAATAATTATATACTCATAATTATAGGCTTTCAATAAATTTTAAATATTAAATATTTATTTAGGAAGAGAAAATTGAAACCAAATATTTAACAGTAAAATATTTAATTTAGATTTTTTTTTATAAAAATGTTGCAATTTTAATTGTTCTTAAAATAAATATATTTTAAACTCAAATTGTTATATTTAGAACACTTATTATTTGCAGACAAAATTTGAGTAATTTTAAGAAATATTTAAAAGTTTACAAAAAATTCAAAATGAATTTAAAAATGTACAATTATTTAAAATAATTTAATCGAAGAGTTTTTACCCGAAAAATTCGACTATTTGTACTAAATAGTGATGTAAGAATTGAGTAAATTTAAAATAATTCAAATAAATTAAAAATGCAAGAGAAGTATGAAGAATTTAGGATAATTCAGCCCAAATTAAGAAAACTAATTTCAAAACTTCAAATATTTGAAACCCTACTAATTTCTAAACAAAAAAGTGACTAATAATCATCCAAAAATCAGAAAAATCGAAATAAATTGTAAGTAATTGAAAAAAAATTTTTAAACGTCCATTGATTTCAGTAAAATTTGAACGAAATTAGAGGAATTTAAGAAAAATGAGAAGAATTCTTTAAAGTTCAGCAAAAATCCAGGTGAATTTAAAAAAACAATGAAGTAAATTTTAAATAATAATTAAAAATGAGAAAACAAATGCAAACTGAGTATGTTTAAAATGAGTTTACAAAATTTAAAGATAATTCAAAAGAATTTGGCGAAATGGCTAAGAATTTAAGGTGAGTTCTACATACTTTAAGATGGTTTCAACAAAAACTTTTTAAAAATCTATTAAATTGATGTGAGTATAATTGAGTGATTTAGAAGAATTTAAAGGAATTGAAAAGAATTCAGGATAAATAATAAAAATTCAGGGCGAATTCAAAATAAATCTTTAAAAATATTTGAAAATCTCTTCAAATCGTTGAAAGTCTACGTAATTCCTCCCAAGTTGTGAATAAATTCGATGAAATTAATTAAAATATTAAAATCCCTTAAAATTAATGAAACCCTTGAAAATCCCTTCAACGTTTTTATATCTCCTGAGAATGCCTTGGAATTTTTAAAGATCCTAAAATATTTACGTTCTTAAGGTCTCTTTATACTATTCAAATAACTAAAAAATTTCTGAAAATCTTTTGAAGTTTCCTGAAATATTTCACATCCTTTGACATCTTTTAAAAACCCTTAAATTTTGTCAACGATTTTGAGATTACAATGGAATCTTCTAAAAAAAAACCTTCAGAAATTAAAAAAAAAATGGACTGAATTAAGTAGAATTCAGTAAATTTCGAAGAATTTAAGTGAATTAAAAAAATTCAAAACAGTTCCAAAGAACTGGAAGAATTCAGGATGAATTTCTGGAAAATGTGTTAAAATACCTTGAGACCATTGAAAAAATTTTTTTTTAAATATTTAAAATTATAATCTTATTATTATTCTGTAGCCTTCACTTTATAGATTATAGGCTATTATGGAAAAAATAAAGCCATTTTTTTTTTAAAATCATTTAGAAAATGTTTTGCGCAACCTAAAAGCTTATATTCTTATGAAAAAATTCTCTACAACTTTAGTATATCAGATTTAAAAAAAAATAGTTACGTTTAAGAATGTTATGAAAGATACCTATTATTTTTAGCGATTAGACGATTAAAAATTAATAGCGTTTTAATTAAAATACGTCAATTATAAATAGATGCGTATTTTACAAACAGAATTAATTATATAATAATATTATGGTTTATGGTTTTAATATTTGAAAGTGAAAATACATAGCAGAGTACGCAAACAAGCCGAATAAAAGAGGCCTTCAATTAGGATTTTTATTTTATTTGAATCATTTTAAATATTTGTTATGTCGAAATAATAAATACTTGACATTTTAGATTCTTTTTATAGCCAAATGAAGATTTGTTTTTAATTTTATTTACTTTGTCATGAATTTAATCATTATAGTATAATTACTTAGAGTATAATAAGAAGTATTATAGTTTAATTATTTAATGTAATTATTGCAATTACTTTTAAATATTTCAAATTGAATAAATAATGGAAATGTTGACTATTTTTCTTCTTACAAAAAATTTCACTCAGTGAAAATAAATTTGGTGCTACCGAATTTTAAGCATATCAATAAATTTTGAAATTATTTAGAGTAAAACAGTTGAATGATTACACTTAAAATAAGAAATTTTGATAAAATAATTAATTGCATACAAAAAAAGATGAATTTTGAACAAAAAGATTAATTCGCTAGAAAAAAGACAACTTTTTTATTAAATTCAAGATGTCTCAACCAAAAAGTTTAATTTTCCACTAAGAAATGAATTATTAAATAAAAAGTTTAATCCACCATCGAAAACACGAATTTTTTTATAAAAATGTGAAAGTTCACCGAAAAGTTGAATTTTCAACTAAAAAAAGATGAATTTTCCTAAAGACAAAATGGTTTAATTTCAACAATAAGTTTAATTTTTACTTTAAAAAGAACTATCTTCAATCAAATATTATAATAAATACATTTGTAATTACCAAAATATTTTTTCAACAACCGAAAAAATAAATTTAAAAAAAACAGTTCAATTTTCAACCAGAGACATGAATTTGTATTGACAAAAATTTAGCCGTCAGCCAAAAAATGCATTCTCATAATAACACTTCAACTATAAATCCTAGTTTCTAAATTTTGAACCACAGTGATGAATTTTTAAACAAAAAGATTAATTATTTACAAAAAAAAAGATTTTCAACAAAACTCAAGAACTCTGAACCAGAAAGTTGAATTTTGCAAGTTAAAAAGACACATTTTTAATCAAAAATATTTTATTTACTACCAAAAAAGACGAATTTTTAATCAAATTCCAAAATTCTCTACCAAAAAGTTTAAATTTTAAGAAAGAATTTTTTTAATTTTGAACAAAGGTACTTCAACAATCAAGTTAAAGAATTCTAGATGAAAAAGTTGAATTTTCAACTAAAAAAGATTAATTTACTACCAAAAAATACGAATTTGTGACAAAATTCAGAAATTTTGAAATACAAATTTGAAGTTGAAACTAAAAAAGACGAATTTTTAAACAAAAAGATTAATTTATTACCAAGAAGGACGAATTTTTAATATAATTAAAAAAAGTATCAACCCAAAAGTTTAATTTTTAAGAGATTAGTTTAACTTTAAAACTTACTTGTTAAATTTGTAACCAAAAATATGAATTTTTGAACCAAAAGTTTAATTTTCTACCGAAAAAAGGAATTTCCAATAAAACATTCTGCACTCAAACGTTTAATATTTAGGAAAAAATTTTTAAATTTTTAAGAAAGTAGCTCAACCTTAAAATCTAGTTTTTAAATTTTTTACCAAAAAGATTAATTTACGACCAAAACAGACGAATTTTCAACAAAATTAAAGAATTCTAAACTAAAAAAAAAATACTTTTTACAACGTTACATTGACTGGGACCCTTCACCCTCGGCCATTTAATGGACGATCCTTCACTTATATTATAATATCATTGATTGAGTAAGTTTATAATTTATCTATTTTATTGTTATATACAAATTTGATGAATAAATTTTAAAATATTGGTATCAGTAAAAAAGTTTTTGTTCCCTAAAACTTTCTTCTTTTGCATGTAAAAGAAATATTAATTAAATAGTTAGGCATAGTTTGTCTGTCTGTGGTCTATAGTCTGTAGGCATGTCTGTTGTCATTAGACAGGACAAGTAGTTTTTGTTTGAATTGTAAAAATGAGACTAAAAATAAAAAAATTCAATTTTTGGAACAAGAACAGAAAATACGAAAGAAGACATAGCATCCTATATAGGATCCTATGCAAGTTCCTGCATAAGACCCTATATAGGTTCCTGCATTATACCATGTGCAGATGCGAAGTAGTTTTTCTTTAATCGTGAAAAACAAGATTTAAAATAAAAAAATATAAAAAAAGTAAATAAGAATCGAGTGCGAAGCACGAGACACGTGATGAGAGTTTGTTCGTTAAAGCCGAAAGAGCTTTACCAAAAGATAGTTCAGAATCACAAAATTACAGTTGTCGATCTGTTGACCTTTGATCTTAAGGTTTGTACACGAATGAGGGAGAAATGCAAAGACCGAGCGCGCAGCACGAGGCAGATACATAATCGAGCGCAATTATTGCTACAAATTGTTTACTTATTAAAAAAAAAAAATTTCAACAAATATAGTTATCCTCACAGTAATTATTTATTTCTTATCACTGATGAGCCGATAATAATTTCCTCGAAAAATATTTGCCTGAGGGAAAGAAACAGATCTTTTTTATCTATTTCCGATTATGACTGGATGGGACATTGGCAAAAGAATAAATCCTCGGGAACCATAAAACATTGCACTTCTATTATTATTTGTAACTACAAGTGATTTATAACATTTCCAGACGACTTTAGATCATAAGTAATTATATATTTTTGTTTTGAGTTCTGTTATTGAATGAATAGTGTAGATAATTGTGGTGTATATGCTTCACTCTGAAATTGTATAAGATTGGGCGTGAGGGGCCCACCGGAATTTCCGTGATTTCATCTGGGGTCAATAGTGTAGTCTTGCTGCTTTCGATGTTGACTTTTGCCCGTCCTGTTTTTCTATTGTGCCGAGTATATAAATATATTCCAACAAGAACTTCAGTACTTTTCAAAATGGCAAAGGCGTCACCGTCGAATGTTGATAATACAATTTTTTCTTGGTTTGGTATGGGAGAATAACGACCCTTTGATGTGAGTATTCGAAATTTATTATCTGCAGGAAAAGTGTATCTTTGAAGTTGTAATTCACGGCACCGATTCTTGCTGGGAATAAGCCGAATGAATTCAAGTTGGTCAAATCCATATGTACATCCGTCAGAAGCAATAATGAGTTTGGGAGATGGAACCGTGGGCTTGTTATTGGCAGGAGGAGACCTGGATCTGTAATGCACAGGAGGCTCGACGTAAGGAAGAGACCTGGCAGGAGAATGTTGTCTGTCTGAAGGAGAAGACCTGCTAGGAGAATTTCGTCTGTCAGAAGGAGAAAAAGAATACTGTTTGCTACGAGGAACGCCAGGAATGGGCTCGCCATTAGGCAAACACTCAAATTGTGCACTTAAATCTGCAAGAAAAAACAGAGAATTACATTTTCTTGTAAAGTATGGACACGTGTGTTTTTTTAAAGTTTAACCAAAACATTTAGTACAGTATGTAACAAAACTAAAATATATTTGATTAAAACACACTCTTTCAAATTTTGAATTGAATGACCAGTGAGTGCGATTCTCCGGTCATTCTAACCTAAACCCCTAACTGGGCTTCATTTCTTTACCAATTAAAGGGGGAGATACCTTTAGAATTGCCAGAAAATTGATTTTTTTCCTTTATATTTTGAATGTATAGTATGTTGAAAATATACCGTGAAAAAAAAGGAAAATATTAAATATTTATGGAGATATTGTCAAAAATGTCAGAGTCCGCACACCGTAACTAATCAGGTAGTCGGAGCGCTTGGGTCGGAGCAATGTTTCTTACACAATAGGTTTGTATATTTTTTTGTCCCATAAATTCTGGGAAGGCTGATTACTACGTTACTACGTTTATTACGTAGACCTGGAATCAACGATTGATTGGCAAATCACTGAACCTAATAGTTATACCGTAATGAATCTTTAAACGTGATTATCTCGAAATTGTCTTTTCAAAAACTGCTCGTGCTGTAACTTGAAAAGTTATTGACAGATTAGGCTAAAATTTGCAGGAGTTTCTATTTATGGTACTATCGGAAGGATATACCTAAAAGTTTAAAGATATCGGGTTATTGAATTTTTTTTTTTGGTCAAAAATATTGAAAAAATGGTCGAAAATTTGGACCTTCGATGAAACAGCCGATATAAATTTTAATTTTCAACTTTTTTTATTATTTTATAGGTTTATCCTTCCCTTTAACACATAAGTAATCGAACAAAAAAACCTTTTTTATATCAGATAAAATCGAAAATCGCCATTTTGTAACAAAAATAACATGTTTTTTTATACTTCAACAATGTAAGAAAAAGATGTTAAAATTAATAATTGATCTAGTTATTTTATCAACTTAAAAAAAATCATTAAAATTGATTGATTTTACCCTTTCTAAAGGTATCTCCCCCCTTAAAATTTTTTATTTATATATTATAATATTATAATATTCACCAGCAGAATAAAGGAAGATCATCAAGTTAAAGACTAGAGTACAGACGATATCCATTTTTGCAATGAGGAGAAACCCGAATAATGCGTTAATAAAAAATTCAGTTAACAGGGTTTACAAGGAATATTCTCGCATGCATGTAGTATATGGTATGCTAATCGTTATCTCATTGATTATATAAGTCACGTCTCTTCTTCTCAGATAAGCATATATATATTTCATAAAAAATTCCTTGAAAAAAAACGGTTTTTTATGTTTACTTTAATCGATATTTTTAATGTTAAGCTTAATTTGTTCAAATAAAAGGTCAGAGAATCTTATGACCTGAAAAAATCGGGAATTTCCATGTTAAAATATTTTAACATTTTAGTTAAAGTAACGTATTTTCCTTTTTTTTTACTAAAATAAACCTTGTGATCCTGACTAGTGTGGTAAGGTTGGCGCCTGTCCTAACTAGACAAAATAGTGACTAGGGAAGTGACTAAAGATTAGAGCTTTAGCAACATTGACCTTTGTTAATCGTGCTGCTTTCCAATATTGTAATTACAGTGAGATCCTTCAATGGCCCTCCCTTCTATAGCCCTGCTAAAAATTGAAGTCGCGCCGCAGGTAGGTGTAACAGGAGCTGCGCGGGGTGCGCGAAGTCTGCGCTTGTCAAGCAGGCGAGCACTTAAGCGCGAACAAACAGAAGCTGAGCGGGCGTGTTAGTTCCCACCCACCGCCAGCACTAAAATAAGCGCTATAGAAGAGTTTCACTGTATATCACCATTGAATATTGATAATTGTTTTTGCAACAGTCTTATAGACAGCCGATCTTACGAGTATACTAACTGGTTTATCCACAGCAAAAGTTTGTCTTAGCAGCTTCAATAACCGAATTGAATTTTAAGTCGAAAAAAGCCAAATAACTTGGAGTTGGTCAAATTTATGGTCAAGTACGTTAGAAAAAGAAAGTCTAGTTGATACCTTTATGTACCTGGCAGGAGAAGACAAGCTCCTGACACGAAGAGAAGGCTCGGCAAGAAGTGGAAAACTGTTTGTAAAATCAGTTCTGGCTAAAGGAAGAAACCTGTCGGAAGAAGTTTGTCTGTCAAACGATGAAAAATAAGAAAATAATGGTGATGCGTCATGAGGAATACCAGAAATAGGGTCTAAATTGAGTAGATATTCAAGGTGTTAACTTAGAGCTGCAGAAAAAATCTGAGAAATGCATTTTTTTCAAATTAGAAAAAACAATTGCAAGGGTAGGCCCCTTTTCAGAGCAGTTCATTGTAATTTATTTAAATATTCATATATATTTTGTTCTTCAAACTATGATGGGTATTGAGAAAGAAATTTTATGACCTCAGCTTCGAAAAAAATAAAGCGATGTTAATCAAAAAGCGCTTTTATAAAAATCTGCGTCTCAACCGAAAAAGTTGTAAACGATTTAGAAAATGTCGACATCTTTCTTAGGGTGTCTGTTAATTTTTAAAAATAAAAGAAAAATATATGTGTCAATGTCAGTTTTGAATAAATAAATTTTAATTGAAATATTTTTAAGATTACAATATTTGTAAAACGAGATTTCGACAATATCTAATTTTTTGTCATACGAGGTTCAATAATCATATTCCTTCAGCCTTATCAATTCTAAAAACATACGTATCTTTTTTTTAACAGGTTCATCTCGTTTTTCTCGCTTACCATTACGTTATATTCTGCAAATAAGAAAATACAAAACTTTCAACATTTATGGAGATAGATATGATTTTGAGATGTGTGAAAACAATTGGCATTCATGAAAATATTAATTTAACAAAAAAACACGAACAAGCTAGATAAAGAAGGAGGTCCTTCGTTAAGATTTTGATTTTTTAATAATAATAAATATTTGATATACATCACTACAAATATCTGTTATGTCGAAATACTAAATAGATAAACGCTGAGGGTCTTCTCATCAGTAAATGAAGATTTATTTTTTATCTCATTCACACTATAAGTGTGTAAAGACTTTTAATTAAAAAACTTCAAACTTGCATAATTTGTAATAGTACATTTTCAAAATTGAAAGCACCTTAAGTCCTCATGTAAAAAATCTACAGTTCTAAGGTCCAAAATTTAAAATATTAGCAATTAAAAATTCTGAAACATCAACGTATATGTGGAATAATTATGTTATGAAAAAGAAAAACAATTACTTTCCTTGTTTCAAGCAATAAATTCAGAAGTCCTTCAGAGGGATTTTTCAAAATCGCCAAAGCTCAAAAAATTGTCATTGTACTTTACTTCAAAAAATCTGTACTAGTAAATATATTTATAAAAAGCTTATCATAATTGTAATTACAAAATCTTATTATGCAGCGTTATTGTTTACCCGTAACGAAAAAATTAATTATCATGCTGTTTTGATTTAAACCCCGATTCTTGTATCTGTTATACTGTTAAAGTTTTGAATTTTCGTTATTCTAATTTATTCTTTAGATTTTAATTTCTACACATATTTCACGAAGTAGTATCAAAGTTATTTTATTTTTAGGAATACATATATTTAGCAATTTAGGAAATTAATGGGAACTAAAATTTTAACAAACTTCAAATTTGTATATCAAATTAAATTTATTCATATGGAAACAGTTTGTATTCTATGAATCGCAATGTATTATAGTGTTATTATATAATTTTTTCATTGACGTATACATATAGTTGCCATGATTGGAAAAATGTTGGTAACCACAAATCTAAAACGTGTTTACAACATTTACTTTGTTACAACTGTCGTGATCAAGAAAAGCTTTGAATCATTTTAATCAAATTTACTTTATATTTAATGCAATTTTATATTTTAAAATTATATATTTCATATTTAATGCAAAATTTTCACTTATTTTACATGTTTATGCCACGGTTTGTTAATAAACAATTAGAGAAGACAAAAGTTTTTAGCTGAACCCTCTTCAGAATGTGATGTTTTTTATTAAAAAAAAAAAATTTCAATCGAAAAAAACTAAAAGGTATTAGTATTTTGGAATAGAATAAATGTCCTTCTACCCACTGTTTGTCGCTTGACATAGTGTTATTATCAAGAATTTTTTTTACATTTCGAAAAAAATTCAGCATTGGGACTTTTTAACCCGTTGTGATGAAGCAAATACAATAATCGTTGCCTAGACAATAAAATTGATAGGTTTTCATTAAAGGACTTTTATGTAAACTTCCAAAGTAAATGTGGCTAATAAATTTATAGTCAATTTCCTGAACAAATATTTTTGTGACAGGATGAAATAAAAGTTTTTTTACTTGTTTCCAAAAAGTCTGTCTGGGGCACTGATGAGAAATTAAAGTCTTGAGAACCATAGTACATTAATTTTTTTTATTACTTTTGAGTACAACTTACTCATTGCATTTTAAGCAATGGTGTGGAAAATTATGGTTCACATGATCTACTCTGAAATTATATGGGATTTGGCGTAATGGCCCTACTGGAAGTTCCGCGATTTCATCTGCGGTCATCGAAATAATCGTGCAGATTTCCATGTTAATTTTTGCCCGTGATTTCCGTTTACGACCAGATAAATATATATGTTCTGGCAAGAGTTTTACTACTTTCCAATATAGAAAAGATGTCACCATTAAATGTTGATAATACAATTTGTTCTTCGGTTGGCCTACGCTTATGATGACGATTTTCTCGCATTGTAATCGTCTTATTGTCAGGAAAAGTGTATCTTCGAAATTCGAATTTTTGATACAGATTCCTATTTGGAGTAATCCGAATAAATCGCAGTTGGTCCAGTCCATATTTAGATCCGCCTGTACAAGTTATAAGCATGGCAGGTCCCACTGTCCGACTGGGACTGGCAGGAGAAGACCTGGCCCTGGCACGAAAAGGACGCTCGACAGGGGGAAGGGACCCTACAGGAGAATTGTGTCTGTCAGAGGAAGAATAATTCTGTCAGTCACGAGGAATAACAGGAATAGGAGCGCCATTTGGTAAATAGTCGAACGGTAAACATAACCCAGAAAAGAACATTGGGCCACTTTTAAGAGCAGAAATTTTTACTTTAAAGAAAATGGAAGGCAATTTTTTTGCTCGAGTGGCACGTTTTTTAAACTTTGGACCCTGATGAAGAATACCTGCAAAATCTTCTTGAAATTGTAAATACATTATAGTATTATATTCACGAATAGAATGAATGACCATTAAGGTGAAGAACAGTGTGTAATCGATCCCCATTTTTTACAGTGAAAAGAAACCCTGAATGACGCGTTAATGAAGAATTTATTTAAATTGGTATTAAAAATTAATTTTTTTATTTGAAAATTTAATTATTCTATTTTTGGTAGAAAATTAATCTTTTTTGTTGAATATTTATATCTCTACGTTAAAATTGAACTTTTTTTGTTGGAAATTTATTCTTTATAACTCAATTTTTATTTAATTCATTGAAAAAATAAATATTTCACCTTCAGAAATTTGTCTTAATCGCGAAAATTTTCGAGCATTGACTTTTATCTAATCTCAAATTATGTTTTCTGAAGAATCAAAGTTTTTAAAATTTACTAGTTAATGTTCTATAATTTGAAAGAATTGCAATGAAAATTTATTGGATTTTAAAAATATTAAATTATTTAACTTTTAAGATGTATATTCTAAAGGTATTTAATTTTGAAAGTTGTTTCGGATAGTTTGATTTTTAAGATTTACATTTTCAAATTCTTCAATTTTAACGCTTTGCAATTTATAATTCTCAATTGTTAAGATTTACAATTTCAAAATTCAAAAAACAAACAAAAATGAAAATTTTAAGTCAAACAACATATGATATGAAAGATAGCGGAGAAAAAACTTTGCTTTTTTAAAATTATATGAGATTATCATAACAACTTTTTGAAATTTCCTAAAAAATCGAAAATTTAAATTTTGATCGGACAAAAAAGAATGAAAAATTAGAAATTCAATTTTGCGGTTAAATTATTCAAGAAACGGAAAAAGACGAATTAGGAAAATTTTTCTTGTTTTATTTGTAAAAAACAATATAAACAAAATTTTTACAAAAGAGGCAGGCTATACAAAAATAATAATACAAAATGTGTTCGATCAAAAAAGAGCTAAAATTTTGAAATTAATTGTTTTTTTAACAGGAAGCGTAGTTTTTTTATTCTTAAAAAAACAACTTAAACAATTTTTAAATTTAATTTGTGGACACACAATACTATCTATTATGAAATGGATTAACAAGAGTTTTTTATTCAGATAGAAGCTACAACTTAGTCAATAATAATTTTTAGATGACGCGTAGTTTTGGTTTTAGTCACAAAAGGACATACAAATCTATTATGAATAATTTCGAAACATGATCAAACGCGAAGCGCAAAATAAATATATAATCGAGCGCGCTCAAATTCTTAAGCCTTGTGCACACAGCCCCAAGATAATATGCGCGCGCAGCAGTCAGATTTTTTAAATTTGAATTAATTGTGTGGAAGATTGTCGTTTAGATGCTTAACTCTAAAATTATAATTGACTTGGCGTGATGCGCTTACTGGAATTTCCGCGATTTCATTTGCGCACAAAAAGGTAATCTAGCCGCTTGCCATGTTGATTTTGGCTTTTGCCTGCCGGTGAACCGGCAAG
>NC_046664.1:83948031-83995259 GCF_010883055.1 Belonocnema kinseyi | reverse complement strand
GTTTATCTTCGAAGTTAAAATTGTCGGTCCTCATTCCTAATGGGAATCAGACGAATAAAAATTCCAGTTGATCCAGTTCATATGCAGATCTGCCTACACAAGTAAAAAACATAGAAGGTGCAGATATACGGCTGGAACTGGCAGTAGGAGACCTTGACCTGGCACGAAGAGAAGTTCTGCCAAGAGAAAAAGACCTGGCAGAAGAATGCTGATTATCCTTTGATCAGGGTGGAACAAAATGTTTGCAATTCGTCAACAGACACAAAATCAGCTCAAAGATGTTGCTAGTGTCAATGTACGTCTTTTGAATGAATACAATCGATATGCTTGCAGAGAAAGAAATTCAAACCCAAAATTTTCGATTCGGCATTTCATCTCTTCATGAAAGGATTCGTTTTTTCGAATGTTTACTGATTTTAGCCTACAAGCTTTGTATAAAAAAGTGGCAAGATCGCCGAGACGATAAGCAATTGTTTTAATTTCGAAAGAAGATACTGCTGGACGTTTTTTACAGAATGCACCCGTTTCTGTATCATTTTCAGGGATAGACGAAGATCCGATCACTCAATTACACACAATTTTGCAAGTAATTTCATGCGGTTATTAAATAAATGCATTGGAATTCGAAAAATATTCTTCAGAAACATCTCAAAAATTTGTTCAGTTCCATCCGTGGTATAATATGCTTATCACGCTTCATAAAATCCTCACTCGTGGTTCCAAAATTATCGGAAACTCGTTGTTGTCCATTGGTCAGATGTCAGAGGAAGCGTAAGAATCTTGCAATAAAGAAATAAACAAATTCCGCAATTAAAATGTTTATAGGTTAGGAAAAAATGTATGCGAGTCATATTTTACATTTATGATAAAGAAGTATTAAGTTATGATATCTACATTGCGCTAGTTTTTATTATATTACAAAGTTGTCTATTTAAGCTACTATTTCGTCTACTTTTATAAAACTAATTTTATGAAATTCTATCTAGATTGAGCCTTTTTATAATATTTTTATATGATGTCCCCTACTATATCGATTTTTTGTAGAATTTTCTAACATTTCTCTACACTGTTAAAAATGTTTGGAATTCTGCAAGACATTTAAAATATTTCTACCATACAAGCGTAAGGTAAAATTGCAAACATGGAATCGGGGAATTCATAGGAATAAGAGTTCGCGAAATGTATGAAATTTGCGGAATTCAAAGGATTTACGGAATACATTAAATTCATGGATGTCACGGAATTCGCGAAATTCATGGAATTGAAGGAATTCAAGAAATTCACTTAATTTAAGTAATTCAGGAAAATCACGGAATTTATAGAATCAATGGAAATTGGCGGAATTCGAAAAATTATTGCAATTCTAAGAATTCTTGAAATTCTAGGAATTCATCTAATTTTGAGAATTCATGGACTCATAGAAATTCATGGAATTATAGGAATTCATGGAATTATAGGAATTCTTTCAATTGTAGGAATTTACCTTTTAGAGTATTCTCTTAAAATAATTTTTCAGAATGAAAAATCAATTTCAATATTCCTCGAAATCTTGAAAAAAAGTTTTTTATTCTTTTCAAGCTTTTCACAATTCTTCGTTAAATTATTTTACATCTTTTCAGGTTTTTAATTAGTTTTGAATCTCTTGAAAACCTCTAAATATCTTTTAAAATTACTAAACAAATTTAACAATTAATAAGTGTTTTATTTTCATTTATAAATTAAAATTCCACAATTCTACTAACAAATTAAACATTTCTTAAATAGAAGAATTAAAATAGTAATGTTCAAAGTTTAAAAGTTTTTGGAAATTTTAATGATTCAAGGTTTTCTATGACTAACAATTCTGTTTTGAAGTATTTACCTGTAAACTGTTTGGTTTAAATTCATTCGTTTTTACTGCGCAGTAAAATATTGCTAAATATTAAATAATTTTTCTTCTCAATTAAAAAATATGAGAAGCTTTTAATTATAATTTTCCCTAAAGCTTTTAAATAATTTTTACTTATTATCTTTTTTCGAATTTGAACTTTCATTTCTTGACATTTGATTTATTAATAACACGTCAAACTAAATCCAGAAATCAGAAGTTTTAATAGAATCCATTTAATTGAATCTTTATGTAATTCAATATTGTGGTCAAAATCAATCCGTTAAAAATTTAAGAAATAGTTCTCGACATAAAAAGCCCCGAGATATTATTTGTATTGAACAAATCAACATATTTTTAATTTTACGTATTTTTTAAATTTAAATTTTAGATCCTGAATATTTTTATTTCTTTTTAAATAATTCCCGAAGATTCAAGTTTTACCAGAATTATTGAATAAATCTTCAATCTTTTAAAAACAAAAAAAGCATTAAACCATTATTTTCATTAAAAATTCAAGTACTTTAAAGCTTTAAAAAATTATTTTCATTGAAATATTCGAAAAAACTTTCACTTTATATATTTGTCAAATTTGAGCTTATCATTGTTTCAATTTGATTAATTATAAGCTTGTAACTAATTCTAGAAAATATTAATTTTATCAGAATCGATGAATAATTAATTAATGAGTGACGAACATAAAAATTATTTTAAAATTATTTTCATTGAAATGTATGTATATATAATTTTAAAAATTGAATTCAGATACTCATTTTCTAACATCACAAACATTAGAAAAAATAATTGCAATGGAGATATTTTAAACAAAAAATTAGTTTTATCATAGAAATAATAGCCAATATGTAATTCCTTATTTGAAGTTTGAAGTTTAATTAACAACTTCTTAAATTATGATATTTTTAATTTAAAATGCGTAGTTCTAAAATCCCGATTATAAAATTTTCCTTTTCTAAGCATAGCTTTTTAAAATGCAGTGCTCGCTACTTCTAGAATTAAAAATTAAAAGGGGTTGGAATTTAAAATTTTGGATAAAAAGCGTTTTTAGTTCATCAACTTTTTATAAATAAATATTTTTTTAATCATAATATATATTAAGTATTATATGATTAACAATAATTAATTATGCAAGACGTCTCTGAAACCGTCCAAAAAATATAAGCGTCCAAATGATTCAATTTCAAATTTTATTTGAATACAGTTTCAGTCTCAATTATTCAATTTTCGACCTAAAAAATAAAAAATAAGTTAATAAGAGAAATAACAATTATTTAATTAATAGAAATATTTGACTGCGCATATAAAACGAGAAATTATAAATCCTATGTTTAAAACTGGACATTTTTAAATAGAAAGCCTTGATTCATCAAAATTCTAAAAAGGTAAAAACTTTGCAGGTTACTATTTTCATTGTTTTCACTTAAAAAATGTTTAAATTTGAAGTGAAATAATTTGAAAATTAAAAAAAAATGTGAATTTTTTCAGATTTGGAACAAGAAATTAGGAATCCTTTTAATCATTACGAAAGGTTTCATAAGAATAGCAACATTTTTCACGATTACCAGGAAAACTAAAAAGCACTTTTTATTGTTGCAAATTAATTTTAGAAGAATTATTTTAAAAAATTTAAAAGGCATCCAAAATTGTAAAAAACTATCTGAAATATTTTAAGGCAATTTTTCTGATTTTGCATTTTTTAAAAATGTAAAAAAATTTGAATCATTGAGATAATGAAATTTTTTTGTTTATATTCTTCGGAAAATTTCATATTTTTTTTATTTCGAAAAAAATCATTTTTATAAATTGTTTTAAACTATTTCAAAAAGGAAAAAAATGTACACAATTATCGATTTGAAGGTATGTATATAGTTAGAGATTATTTTTTAAATTTTGTACCTTTCAATTAGTAAAATGCGCATTTGTTTATAGAAATTGTTTTAATAATTAACATTTGTTGGTCACTATGAAAAATATGATAGCAATGTGTCTTAGGAAAAACATTTGAAGTTGATTCCGCAAAACAAATCAAGCCTTTTCATCAAAAAATGGTCAAAATGTCCATTTGTTTATAAAAATTGTTCAAATAATTAGCAAATAATTAACTATTCTTAAGTTAATGTAAGCTTTCTTCATTATCTGAGATACTTTATACTTTATATTTGTAGTTACTTTTTAAATTGATTTATGACCTTTTTTAATGAATTTCAAAGTTTTAAAAGAAATCGTATCATGGAAAAGTTTAGCAACAAAAAGTTGTAAGTTTGTTCTTAAATAACGAATTTTCGTTACGTGAAAATAAAAATTACATTCGAAAAAAGAAAAATCAAAATCCGTTGAGAATTGCTCTGTCAGTTTATTTTTTCCAAAAAATGTGCTTTTTTCTCACTGTGCCCAGGTTTAGCATTGAACAAACATTCAGTATGATTTTCTAATCGTTCAAATACGAATCTTTAATTCGGTTTAAGCAAAATTAAAGGGAATTTTTTTGAACGGGTGGCACTTTATTGAAACTTTGGACCCTGATAAAAAAATACTAAAAAATGTTTCTGAAATTATAGATAAATTATTGTATTATATTTACAATGAATCAATGAATTTTCAAATTTTCAAAATTTTATTATTTCTAGCAATTTGAAGCTAAATACACCAAAAATTCACTGCCGCTTCAGGATAAGGAATTTCTTTATTGAATTGAAAAAAAAAGAATGTTACCATTGACAAATGACCCAATACTGCATTTTTTTCATTAAAATTGTTTTAAAAGTCATAAAATTGAGCAAAGAATTATCAATTTTTTCTGTAATTATCATGAATTTCCTAATTAAAAAAGTTCTCATTGAAGAAAAACTAATTTTTCTTTCGATAAATCCCTTATCTGTGTATTTGTTTATTGAATTTGTTTAAAAACATAATTTTAAAATTTTTGTTTATTTTTTTGTTTATTTAATAACAAAAATGGTAGAAAATTTAATGTTGACCTACACAAGTTTTAAAAAAATGCTTTAATTCAATTAAAAATACCAATAGAACTGAAAGCAGCTATTCAATGATTTTGTAGGGAAAAGTGGTTATTCTTCACTTGATTCGCGCTAAATTTGAACAATTTATGGAGCAAAAGAGCTTTTTTTAATTGAATTAATATAAGTTAATATTTAATTCATTATTATAAAAAACAATTTTTATAAACAAATATCTATACCAAATTTTTTTGGTAGAATAAATAAAGAAATGTTATGAAATTAATCATATATTATTTGGAAAGTTAACCTAAGTATCATATTTGATCACCAAATAAAAGTTAATTGTTCAAACTACTTTAATTAACAAATGTACTATTTGGCTATGTTTGGAGGTACAAACTTCATTTTTTTGACTAAATGAACTGTTAATAACTAGCTTATAAATTTTTAAGAACAGTTCCATGACAATAAACAATTTATTATTTTAAGCAACAATTGTTTAAATAAATTTGTTTGTATGATGTATTTATAAATAAAATACCGCTTTTTCACCTAATTAAGGGCCAGCTATTTAGCGATGCTTTTCTGCTAATAAATCTATAACATTTGGTAATTGTTTATCAAAAATTAATTAGCAAATTCATTATTTGGCTATTTCTCAGCATTTAAACTTTTTTTGTGTAATTAACTATTAATAAAACATTTTTTAGCTTTTTCATAGTTCAATAAAGGTCCACTATTTTTATTTTTATTAACAATGTAGTAAAATAATTTTTCTCTGCTATTGCATTTGTAAAGTAAATTTTTTTCTTGTCGAATAAAATTAAAATTACTTAGCTATAATTCCTTTTCATTAGTTGATAGAAATGGATGATTTATTAAAGACATTTCATTACTACTTGACCTGAGATGCATACTTGTTTACAAAAATTGCCTTTCAAATAACAAATTATTCATTACCTTTTATTAATTCAACTAAAAAACTCTTTTCGTCCATAAATTGTTCAAATTTAGTGCAAATTAAGTGACGAATCGCCGCCTAAGAAATTCAATAAATTTTGAAACATTTTCATTGCTATTGTACATTTTTTATAGAGAGTTTCTTTCAGTTTTATAGGTATTTTTGATTAAATCAAAGCATTTTTCATAAACCAATATACCTTACAAGTCAAGATGATTTTTTTTTCATTTTTGCTCTTAAATAAAAAACAAAGAAAAAAACAAATATACAGAAATCGGCCATGACAGTTCTAAGCGTAATTTTTTCAGCTTTTATTTAAAAAATAAAAGTTAAAAATGGATTATATTTGTCTTCTGAAAATCAATTTGTCCACGGACGTTTTTTTACCTCACTGTGCATTACTACGATAAAAATAAATGAATGTTTTCAAAGGTGATCACGTTGACTGATTGTCGTTTAAATATTTAAATATAAATTTGTAAAGTAAATAAAAAGTAGTGTTTTTGCGGTTACTGTTATTGAGAAAATTTAACTAGTGAAAACTTTATTACGTACATAAAAAATAACTTTGTTACAACGTCGCAACAAAAAAATAATGAAGGATTGAAGCCTTGAAAGCATAATATATTGAGTTTCTATTATAATTTGTCACTCCAACTTACTTGTAACATTTTAAGTCGACTTGAGAGAATAAACAATTTATTATTTTAGGTTAGTCTATTTTGTTACATGTTCAACTTTAAAATTAAATAATGTTAGGCTCAATAAACCTACTGGAATTTCTTCGATTTCTTTTGATGTCAAAAATCTAATCGTACTGCTTGCCATGTTTATTTTTACCCTTGCTTGACGGTGGACTTTAGTTTTATATGTATATATTCCAGTAAGATGACCATCTTTCTCAAATATTCCAAAGACGTCACCATCAAATGTTGATAATACAATTTTTTCTTCGGTTGGCATCGGACAAAAACTATGATGCCCTGTGCGTAGTTTAAGTGGCTTATGCGCTGGGAACGTGTATCTTTTAAGTTGGAATTGTCGGTTTGGATTTCTAATAGAAGTAAGCCGAATAAATTCTAGTTGGTCCAGTCCATATGTAGATCCGTCGGTACAAGTAATAAGTCCGGTACGTTCAGCTATACGGCTTGAACTGGCAGGAGGCGACGGGGTCCTGGCAGGAGGAGAACGGGTCCTGGTACGGAGGGGAGGCTCGACAAGAGACCGAGACCCGGCAGGGGAATTTTGTCTCTCTGGGAAAGAAGAATTCTGGCCGTCATGAGGAATTCCAGGAATAGGAGCCCCATCAGGTAAACAGTCGAACAGTGAAATGAAACCTACAAAAAAAGAAGAGTAGGTCACTTTTAAGGGCATGTGACACGGGGATGGTCCAAAATAGCATTTCTCAATTTTTTTTGAAATTTTTATGGAGACACCCCAGAAAATTGTTCAAATCCACACAAAAATTAATGCATTTATTTTGTTTTGAAAAGAATGATATTTAGAGGTTTAACACGTTTATGAAGTTTAACACGTACTTCCCATAAGAAAGAAATACCTTTTTGTAAATCCTTTTCAGAATCCTCGATTCGAAATACAATATTTCTCTTAACAATTATCTATAGAATACGAATATAATATAGCTTTTCAAATATTAACACATAAAATAACATTTCATACTCATCATTAGATATTCACATGAGCTGTTTAAACAACCTATTGTTTTTTTAGCAATATTCTCATAAAATGGAGTTAGAAAGACGCGGTTTTAAAAAAACATGTACACTTGTTGTCCAATTTTTAATTAGAGGAAAGTAATAGTTTATCTTTGTTAAAAAAGTGATTGTTAAAACCATTTGTTATTATTCTTAATTATATTCTCTTAGAAAAATGCTACAAAATCACAGTTTAAAAAAAATTCACTTTTTGTAAAATTTTCAATTAAGATGAGTTAGGTAATTAGAGTGAAGAAAATTAATTATTCAAACAATTTATTATTATTATTAATATTATGTTTCAATAATGCTAGAAAGGTGCCATTCCTTCTGAAATTCCTGGCTTCTTTTCCAAATTTCAATAGACGTAATATAAGAATAAATTCAAGTTAACAAAAATATTTGTTTAAACAATTTATTACCATTGTTAATATTAGTGCCTCTGATTATTTTCTGTCCTTTTTAAAATAATTTCATAATAATTATTAAAAGTTAACAAAAAAGTTGTTAAAAAAATTAAATATTGTTCATAAATAGCTTTTCTTAGATAAGTGGTAGAAAGTTATGGTTTTTTATACTCTTTAACCTTGCGTCGCCTGCTTAGTTGATAACAATTAATAAATAAACATTAGAGAAATCTACATTTTAATAAATCTCTTTCTTTTTTGTGGAAAAGAGAGAAAATAATTCAATTAAAACAACAATTTTCTTCGAAAAATCATTTTCCTTGTGGTTGACTTATTATTTCTTCATAAACTAAAAGGCGATGCAAAGTGAAAGATTTTGCAAAAAAATAATTATTTTCTAGCTCTTATCTAAGAAAAGATATCCCACCGGATAATAGTGTCTTATAAAAGAGATGCCTTGCTTAAAAATTTATAATTATTTTCATTTGTTTAAATAAATTGTTTATATTTTCAACAAATTATGGTTATTGTAAAAATAAAGAAATGTGTATCCAAAGAGTGCCCAGTTTACAATTCCAATTTAAAAAAATAGCAAAATATATCCAACGAATCGATAGCCAATAAATAATGACCAAATTCATGCAGAAAAATGTTGTTTACAATAACTTTTGTAAAATTTTGAATTTCGCCAAACCGCTCAAATCTTATTTTCCATTCATCTTGGGGAACCGAGTCAAGCAATTTCCGCGAAAAAAGGCCATCGGAAAATAGGTTGTTCACTTGGCAGATTTTGACACTAAACTTTATCCACATCAATCGTTTGAACATAAATCTTGAATTAGGTTTAGAGAAAATGGAAAGGTATTTTTTGTTCAAGTGGCACGTTTTTAAAACTTTGGCTCGTGATAAAGAATACTTTAAAAACCTTTTTGAAATTATTGATACTTCTAAGTATTATATTCACCAATAGAATTGAAGATGACTATCATAGTAATGAGCAGAGTATGAAAGATACCCATTTTTTGAAATTAGTGGAAAACGCGATTGATGATTTAATAAAGAACTTGTTTCAAAATTAATCTAAAGAATAATCGTGTGTCTTATTACAAAGTGTTCATAAATACATGTGATATCATAATAATTAGCTCATGGATAATGGGCGTCAAACTTGCTCATCAGAGATAAAAATAAGCCGCTTGACAGTGTTATTTGGAAGCATGTTTCTTTTATTTTGACTCATTTTGTACAATTATTTTTCACAAATTTATTTTTTTGAGTATCTGTATAAAAAATTTCATTTGAGAACATTATTCTTTTTAAGCCTCCCTGCGCAATTTTGTTGTATAATTTCGGTGTTTAAAATTTGCGTTGGCTTAAAAAATGTGATTTTTCCAAATTTATATTTCAGTAAAATGCCCATGGAAAGAAACTTGATGTTCTCTATAGCTAAAAGTTTATATTCTTAAGAACAAATTCACTACAGCTTTGCCGGATTCAATTTTTGAAATTCTTTTAAAGGCCTTATATCATCAAAGAATTATTTAAAAAAAAAAAAACATTAAATTTTCAACTTATAATCGTTTTCGGTTAAGGAGTCAAATTTTTTTTTTTTAATTAACTTTTTCGTTCGTGTATCATTTTAGTTAATTTTCATGAAATTCTATAAAATTCGATTTTAGCTGTTCAGTGTATGATGACACTATTCCTAACTTTAATTTAACTACAGTTAGTAGATGTGTTCAAATATTTCTAATATAAATCTGTGCGATGGGAGAAAAAAACCTCATAAGCACAAAGAGACTAAGCTTGCGAATTTGTTCATAAGTATTTAAAACATAATTAAAATTATGTGATTCAATAGCATTCCATTTGTTGGGATATTATTATTATTCAAATGAAAAGAAATGACTGCTGAAAGGAAAATTTTCTTTCTTCAAAACTGGGATATAAATGTATTTAAAAAAAATCGTTTATAAGAATTGATGATTGTTATTGAAAAAAATCTATCGTGACAAAGTTTTGAAAGTTTAGATGCTTGAATAGCGCTTTTATAAAAAATCTGAGTCAAAGTTAAATAAATTAATTTTAGTTAAAATTTAAAAATTTTTTTAGAAACTTTGCTTCATCTAAAAACAGTGAGCAATATAGCTTTTCAGCAAGTTAAAGTTTCAAATAATTCTCTTCATTGGTTCTATTTTTCAAAAGGAGAAACGTTTTTTTTTAAATAAAAATTTGAAAAATGTTATTAATTAAGAAACCTGTGTCTTTAAACGAGCTGTTATCGCTCATCTTTTATTTTTTATTATTATCGCTAAAATGATAAGCTTTTAATGCAAAAATAATTTTAGTAAATTGTTATTAAATTTTTTTAATCAAGACGAAATCATACTCTTCAAATTTTACCAAGGACATGAATGAAGATTACGTGATTCTTGAGTAATAGCAGTTTTTTTACCGTGGAATGAATATTTCTTCAAAGCAAAATATGTGGCGTGGCTTTCTTTTGTTATCCTAATTACTCTAAAAAAAAAATATTTGACTGTCATAAATATAGGTTGAACTTAATTTTTTTTAAATTTTGACCCTCAGTAGTCAAGATCTGTCATGATAGCAAAAAAAAGCATTTCATATTATTCTAGTTAATATGAATATGATTAGCCTATCAAAAAACCTTAGTTTTTTAGGTCACGGTATTTAGTTGATTTAAAATTGAGATTTACATAAATTTCAATACGTACCAATACAAACTCTTAAATTTTATCAACAGACAAGAGTTTTTAATTCCAAATCTTCAAAATTAAAGCAGTTTCAGATGTTATTCATTAAAACTTCAAAGTTTTTCAATTCAGAACTTAAAGCGTGTATTACTTTTAATTTGCATAATGAAAAACAGCTTTATTCTAAAACAGTTTTTTTAAGGCTATTTAACTTAAAATTATATTTGAGATTTGAAGACTTAAATTTCGATGTTTAATTTTTTTTGTAATTACCGCCATTTTTAATTTTTGATATTTTTGTTCTGAAAAAAGAAAATTGTGTTGTGTCTGCAAGAAAATGATTTGCGAATTTTTTTATTCAATTGGTTCATAACAAGTTTAAAAGCAGTTTTGGAAAAAAATTCAGCTATAAAATTTTTTCATCCGATACTACGATTAAAATTAAAGCATCGTTGCAAAGGCGCAACAAAATTGATTGATTTTTATTAAAGGACATTAAACAAAAAGTAAATTAAATTTTAAAATACGTGGTCAGTTGGGCATTCGTTCCGCTTTCCATGTTTATTTTTACCCGTAAATTACGGTTAAAATGAGTTACGTACGTATATATTCCAGCAAGAATAGTACTACTCTCTAATATTTCAAAGGCTTCTTCAGTTGCAATGGGCAGAAATACTTGCTTTCCTGCAAGTATATGAATTCCTTTATCCACAGGGAAAGTGTATCTTCAAAGTTCCAATTGTCGATGCAAATTCTTATTAGAAGTGAGCCGAATAAAATTAATTTGGTCAAATCAATATGGAGGTCCGTTAGCAGCAGCAATTAGCTTGGCAGGAGGAGACCTGGACCTGGCACGAAGAGAAGCCATAACAGGAGAAAATGGCCTGGCAGGAAAATAACGTCTGGCAGAAGAAAAAGTAAATCGTCCGCCACAAGGAACACCAGGAATGGGATCGCCATTAGGCAAACACCCGAACTGTAAACTAAACTTTGCAAGAAGCCACTGAGAATTGACTATTGTAATATTACGTCACACTCCGTCGGTAACGTCAAAATCCCTAAGGCTATACCTCTTGGTGGAGTGCAAAGCATTTTAAGATAGGAGTTTCACTCAAATTAATTAATTTAGCCGAAAATAAGTAAAGAATCGTGATATAACTCTGATTTTTAGAATGAAAGACCATTTATTTATTTATTAAAAGTCTTTAAGTTATCTTAGGATTTTTCCAGAGATTTTGACTGATTTTAAAGAATTTGTAGGGACTTTAAATGAATACAGAAAAATTGAACGATTTTAAAGAAATTTTAAAGATTTTTTAAAGAATCCAAAAAGGTTTAAGGATATGCAAGAGATTTTATAAGATTTTAAGGCATTTTAAGCGATTTTAGAAAATATCAAGCGAGTAACTAAATCTATTCAAAAAGATTTCAATGAATTCGGAGAGATTACATAAGTTTTTGAAAAAATCTTACAGAATTTCTAAAAATTCCAGTGCTTTTAAGGAATTACTGTAGGGGCTTGATAGGATTTTAAAGTTTCCTTTTGAAGGATTTCAAAATAATTTTTAAAGGGTTAGGGATATACAAGAGATTTTTTAAGATTTTAAGAAACTTTGAAAGATTTTTATTTATTGTAAAGAATTTGAAGGGACTTCAAAAACAGATTTGGAGAAGTTTAAAGATTTCCGAGAATTCTTACAGGATTTCTAAGAAGTACAAAGTCTGTGATAATTTTTATTTTCTCCTTGTACCTTTCAAAGTGCAAAAATAATCGCTTGACATTTTTGAAAAACACACTTTAACGCACTATCAAAATTCAAAAATTTTGGACAGACAACAATCACAACAATGCAACCTAAGCTCAATCACGGCACATTATATTTTTTATGGATTGTTTAAATCGCATACTTTCCCAATTGCTAACAATAATAAAAGAAATGGCCTTTTTATCAGAAAAGCAAAGCCACATCACGATTTTTCACTCACTTTCGTCTACAAAAATTAATTTTAGTTAAACCCCTATGTGATCAATGCTTTGCAGTCCACTAAGTGGTAAGGCATTATATATTTCTATGTTACCGACCGAGTTAATCATAATGTTAGAATACTCAATAAAAAATTTTTAAGTAAAGAAAACTATTACAAAAGTAGGCCACTTTTAAAGGTAGACCATTTTAATTTATTGGAGTAGGGGAGCCCGGGGAAAAAACTGGTACTTTTTTCAAATCGTCTTTTTAGTAACAAAATGTTTTTTTTTGCAAAACAAAATAGATCACGTGCAAGGATTCCTTTAGCTACCATTTTTTTCAGTTTTATCGGATCTCATGTTTTGTTCAATATTGAAAGTTTGAAATCATCGAAAATCGACAAATCAAATCCGGCACTTTTCTTCGTCTAAAAAATTAGTCAAATGCAAATAAAAAGCAACACGTTTTATATAAGAAAAAAGTTTTTATTCATATTAATGCTACAGCCTGCTTTAATTTTAGGGGGTACATTGGTTCCTTTCTGCAATTTTAGTTTCGCACCATTACGCTATTTAGGAATGAATTTTGAAATAAAAATTATAGTAAGCTCGTTTATTTGAGCTTGCTTAATTTCGGATAATGTAACAAAAGGCCAGATTTTCCCGGGTAGACAATCATTCATTCTTATTTATGAAAAAAATAACATAACCTCAATTGCCGTAACTGAATTGAAACACTACGGTGCCGGTATATAACTTTTCTAATTCTAATCGAAATTGAAAATTTTATCCGGATAATTTTCAAGTCTTCTACTAATCTATACGAAACTTTAACAAAAATTTCTAAAATTTGAACAAAAAAAAATTCTAAAATTTTGGAAATGCTTTCAATTTTTTTATTTGTTTGGAAATATCTGATTAACGAACCTAACCCTCCTTGCTGTACCCTTGAAAAGATTGGACAAATCCTTCAAAAACTAGCGTAGCCACGACATTTAAGTAACCGTACACACAGCCACACATACTTACATACATTATACAGCCATACAGCCATTCGGACAATCCTGACACGTAAAGATTCGTTAACAACCAGAGATAAAAAATTTTAACGATTACATTACACTCTCATGAATAATAACGCAAAAAATAATAATTCCAACAAATTGTTGAAAGCTCTTTGGAATACTTATGTAAATCAATCTAAATTATCTGGATTTCTCTGGATTACGAGTTAACGACTTGGATTAATTTAGTTATTTCTAATGAACTTAGTAGATAGGCAGGGAGAGTTCTAGATGGATTAGTATTAGTGAGTGAGTGAAGGTAGTTTGTGTGTGTGTGTGAGAGAGGCTTCTAGAATGTTTTCGGAGAGTTCGATGCCGTCACAGGCTTCTAGAACATTCCGATGACGTAATCAAGGTCTTCGGGAAGATTCTAGAAGCCTGCTTCATGCGGATGCACACTAAAACACCCACAAATACACAGACTTACTAATACTAATTCATCCAAAACTCCCCCTGGTTTGTGTATCCGTGTGTATCTATGTAAGACAGGCTTCTAGAATGTTCGTGGGGAGTCTGATGTCGTTATAGGCTTCTAGAACATTCCGATGACGTCAGACTCTCCGAGAACATTCTAGAAACCTGTCTCATACGGCTACACACTATCGCACAAACTGACACAGACATACGTACACATACAGACAGACACTCACTAATTCTAATTCATCCAGAACTTCCCCTTCCTATTTACTGAAATTGATTACAAGTAGATTACCTTATACTTAAGATGGATTATTCTCGAGTATAAGTGGAATTACACCACAATAAAATTGAATTACCTTAGTTTACAAGCAGATTACTCCAAGTTCCTTAAATTACGCCAAATAAAAAATGGATTATTCCGCATCACGAGTTTATTACGCCCGATTGTATATTTTTGAAAAAAATTCAACAATTTGGTTGAAAATTCGCCTTTTTCGGTACAAAAATTAGTCTTCTTCGTTAAAAGTTTATAATTTCGGTTGAAAATTAACAAACAATTTGTTTAAATAATTATTTTCTGTCTTAAGATTCATTATTTTAGTTGACAATTCATCTCTTTGGTGGAAAATTTAGCTATTTTCTTGGAACTTTTTTTTCAAAAATAATTTTTTTTAACTATATATGTTACTATTTCTTTTTTAGCACAATTTTATTTTCTGTAGTAAAATATTTAACTGCTAAATTAAAAATGCATAATGAAATGAATTTATTCTAGTTAAGGTTTCAACCTTTTCGTTGAAAATCAACCTTTTTTGTTTAAAATTCAAATATGTGTTAAAAATTAATCTGTTTTCAACTATATCACAGAAATTTAACTATTTGATAAAAAATTATCTTTTATGTTGAAAAATTAAATTTTGGCTTAAAAATGGGACTATTTTTGTAGGAAATTTTTTTTTGCCTTGAAATCTAACCTTTTTTAAATTGATGTATTTTACTGAAAAATTATCTTTTTGGTCGAATATTCTCTTGTTTCGTTGAATATTTGTCTTTTTTATGGAAAATTCAACCGTTTGCTACTAAGTTTTTAACTGTCAAAAAATCATTTTTTCAAATTCACATCTATAGTTGAAAATTTAACCTTTTTTTGAAAAATAGTTTTTTTTTATCACAACTCGATTTTTATATCCAAAAGTGCTACTGTTATATATCTAGTTGAAAATTCATTTTATGCATGCTGAAAATTCAGCTATTTGGTAGATAATAATTGATGTATTTTATTAAGAAAATATTTTTTTGTGAAAAAATTAAACTTGTTTGCTGAAAATTGTTCTTTTCGATCGACGATTTCAATATTTATTGCAAAATACGTATATTTTTGTTCCCTTCAACTAGTTAAAAATTAGTTTTTTTTGTTGCAAATTAATCTTTCGAACTGCAAATTTAATGATTCCATTTCTGTTTAAAAAAATATATTTATAAATAAAAAACTAACTTTATTATTCAAAATTTATATTTCTTAATTAAAAATTGATCTATTTGGTTTGGGATTCAAATACGTGATTAAAAATTCATGTTTTTCTTTTAATTCGACTCGTCTAGAAATCGTCTTTACTGTAGAAAATTTATACTTTGTTTTCAAAAGTCAGCTTTCGTGTTTAAAAATGAACGTTTTGATTGAATAATCTCTTTCTTGGATTGAAAAATAAAGTATCTTCTAAAATTTCGCCATTTTAGATTGAAAATTTAGATTTTTCTGCTTAAATGTTCATATTTTTTGTTTTAAAACTCATCCTTTTGATTGGCTATGTGTGTTCGTGTATCCGTGTTTATACGTGTAAGGCAGGTTTCTAAAATTGTCTTGGCGAGTCTGATGACGTCACATGCTTCTAGAACATTCCGATGACGTCATCAGACTCTCCGAGAACATTCTATAAGTTTACACCAGATTGTAATTAATTGCTTGGATCACAACGGATTACTATTTCGGATAACAAAACGGTCCAGTGGATTACCAAGAGTCGTTTCCTCCTCAGGAAAATCAAGATAGATCCTTCATAGAAAAAAGAGCATAAAGTATCGTGCGCTGAAATCTGGTCGATATGGGACGCATAGGTGCGCATTACCAGAAGATGGCATAATTATGCGCATACCTTAAGGGAAGAGTCTTATAGGTTACACAATGCACATGTCTTTCTTTATCTTTTTTCTCCTTTTTTTCCTTTCTCTCTTCGACCCTTTGCTTTCGGGCACCGAACTTATAAGCTGAGAGTCCAAGCAAAAATACAGATCTCTCGGTGTACCGAGTCATTACGTCATTACAGAGTTACACGCTCGAATGGCCGTCGCTACAAATTACAGAGGGGTGACGGCCAACCTGCATGTCCTGCCTCCTGATAACTGCATACGACCGACGCTTCTCACATGCGAAAAGTAACTTCGATCTAGCCCGAAAGCAACCACGCATTGTTATCGAAATTTTTCTCATCATGCTGGAATGATAGCTGGAATTGGATAAAGCAAATAAAAAAAAAATTATTATAATGGAACTTGGATATACAACGTCTATCTGCAAAGTATCTGACCTACTAAGAAAAAATTCCCCAGCCACAAAATAATTTTTTTGAGCAGTTTTGGTTGTTCTTACCAAAAATTTGGTTGTGGCTATCAGAAAAGTAGTTGGAGTTACAAAACAACTTATTTGGCTCAAACAAGAAAGTTTGTTTAGCACTTTTTGTTGAGTGTACCAAAGAATTTTGTTGAGTGTACCAAACACGCAGCCGCACATGCGCTCTCTTTCGACTCATGCTAAGCAGCTGACCACTTTTTCAATATGGTGGATTCAATCGAAATCCTCCTCTCTCTCTATTTTCATCAATAATATTATTTGTAGTTCTATAAAAGATAATAAATTTTATAAACCGAGTTGTGTTTCTTTTCGAAAAAAGGTTAGGATGACTGGCGCTGCGACCCAAAATATTTAGATAAATCGGACCTAGGATCCCTAATAGATGTATTTTATTACATCATTTACATTTTATTACATGTTGTATTCAATCTCTCAAATACTAAAAATATACTTGAAAGTATCTAAAGTATCTTAAAGTATTTTCTTGTGATTAAAAATATTTAGTTCTTTCAGAAAAATTATTTTGTAATGTCTACAATATTTTTTTGAAGTCTATAAAATCATTATGTTGAGCTCACAAATATTTGGTTTATTTTACCAAATAAGTTTGTTCAGTCTACACAAAATTTTTTTCGTGCCTAACAAACATTTTGGTTAGTTCTACCAAACTGCCTAATAAAATAGTTTAGTTGGCTCGACAAATCGATTTTGTTGCTTTTTTGTTCGAAATTCGGATTTTTTAAATTGAATTTAACTGTTTTTTAATGAAAATGAAATTCTTTTTTCTCGGAAATGCAACTTCTTGGTTGAAAATTCATCTATTTGATTGCAAATGTAATCATTTTGCGAAAAATTCTTCTTTTAGTAGAAATTTAAATTTTTCTTAAAAATGTATATTTTTTATTTACAAATTCAGCTATTTATTTTTAAAATCATGTATTTTGTTGAAATTCGTCTTTTTGTAGAAAATTATTCTTTTGAATTAAAAATTCATCTATATTGGTAAAAATGCTGTCTGCAAACAATTCGTAGTTTTTTACACGAGTGAAACCCGAAATATCTCTTTTTATCAAATTTTAAATTCTTGCAACAAAATTCTCCTCTTCGACTCGAAAATCTAACGAGTTATTTTCAATTTTTAAATATCTTGACAGAAAAATCGTTTTGAGTTTAAATCCTAATCGTTATTTTGAAAATTCATTTTTCTGGTTTAAGTATACTTTTTTGTTGATTTCAATTACTTTTTATTAAAAATTAAAATCTTTTTTGGTAGAATTGTAACTGTCACCTTTTTCGTTGAGAATCCAGCTATTGGTTAGAATTTGAGCTATTTTTGTTAAAAATTAAATTTTTTTGTAGAACATTCATCATTTTTGTTGAAAGTTCGTGTCTTTCACCTTTAATTGAACTGTTCTGTTAAAAATTTATTTTTCTTGTAGAAACTAAACTTTTTAACGAAAAATGGATCTTTTTTGTTTTTGTTTAAAAGTTTTTTGTATTAAAAAATTCAAATATTTAATTAAAAAATAAGGTATTTTGTTAAATATTTTTCTTCTTGGTGGAGAATTTATCTTATTGGTTAAAAGTGCAACTGGCTGAAAATTGATGTATTGTATTTAAAAAATTAAATATTATGTGTCCAATTCAAGTAATTTTGTTTAAAATGCATCTTTTTTGTAGAAAATTATTTTTATTAGTTGCAAATTTATCTTTTTACTAAGTAAATATTCAACTATTCCAGTTAAGGTTCATCATTTTAGTAGAAATTTTTTTAGTCTGATTGAACATTAATTTTTTTTCAACTGAAAATTTAACCGTTCCCCTTTGAATTAAAAATTGATCATTTCTTGTTAAAAATTAAACAATTTGGATGAAAATTTGTCTTTTTTAATTGAAAATTCATTTATTACGTTGGAAATTTATGTATTTTATTTAAAAAAAAAGACTTATTTTGTAGAAAATAATTGCCTTCTTAAAAATTGAATATTATTATTTAAAAATTCTTCTTTTTCGATGTAACTACAAGTACTTCAGGCAAATATTCATAATTTTAGTTAAAAATGCAACTTTTAGGTTAAAAATCAATTTAATTGTTTAACAAATAAACTATTTTGTTTATTTATTTTTTTACCATTCATAATTTTAATAAAAATGTCATTTCCGTGCTTGAAACATGAGCTGTTTGATTAAAAAATTGCTTTTTCTTTGGATGAAAAGCAATTTTTTACTGAAAATTTAAATATTTTATTGAAAGTCTGCTTCTTTTTGTTGGACATTTATTTTTTGACTGAAAATTTAATTACTCAAATTTTGCTTAATAAATGTAATAGAAGATTCATCATTTTAGTTGAAAATTCATCAATTAAGACAAAAATTAATTTTTATACTAAAAATACAACTATTCCATATTCTGTTAAAAGTTGATTTTTTATAGGTCAAGTTTCAACTATTTGGTTTAAAATTTGCCTCCTTTGATTGTAAATTCAACTGTTTCGTTAAATTCATATGTTTTGTTAAAAAATTTTATTTGTTGATAGAAAATAATTCTTTTTGGATAAAGATTTATATTATTGTTTATAAAATCATCTTTTTGGTTATTTAAAGATTCATTATTTCATTTGAAAATTCATTTATTTTACAATTTGTTGCTCCGTTGCACAAACCAGGTTTAGGACGAACGTTATTATTTGAAAAAAATGCTTGCGTTTTGCGGCAAATATGAGTATGTTACTTTAAGTTTACCGGGAAAATTGTAAAACTTGACGAATAAAAACCGGGTAATAACCAGAATTTTTTAAACTGAATTACTTTCATTCTAAATAGTTTAAACATGTTTGAAAAGCTACAAAAAATTTATTATTTCAAAATCTTGAGAAGTGTAAAGGCTGTTTAAATTAAAATATTTTTTTAATTATTTAGACTTAATATTTTCAGAAAACTCTAAGTTTGATGAAAAATTGATCTTTTTGTTTGAAAATTTGTTTGAAATCTTCTTACTTCTTCTGCTTTTTTCTAAACTTTGGCCTGTCAGGCCTTTTATTTCAAAACTAATTTTAAACGTTTTAGGCCCTGTTTCAAGAGTTGCTGCAAATGATTAAATATTTACTTTAACACTGAAACAGATTGTAAATAAATTCAGAAGCACCGATAAACAAACATTATAGAGAAATCTTAAAGAAGTTAAAATTCCATTGACATAGAGCAAACTTAGAAATGGAGTGTGTTTGAAAGATTTCGAGTGTCAAGAACACCGTTTAGATTCGAAACTTTTAAGTTTGAAGCGATCCCCAATCAAAAAGCCTTTCACGATTCCTCAAATAACGTGCTAGTTTCAAGACTAGCGCATCCAGTTTTCCGTATAAACATACCTTATTTATATTACGGTCCCTTTCCTGTTCTCTTAAACTAAACCAATAAAATTTTTACTGCTTGAATTAATATGCTGAAATATTACTGATAAAACAGTGATTTTCTGAATTCGACTGGATGAACCAGTAATAGACTCAACTCAACCAGTGGTTCCTGCACACGAACCTGCCTTGGCATATGTACATGAACATTCACAGGAACCTGTTCATGAACCTGCACAGGAACCTGTATATGAACCTGCACAGGAGCCTCTAGACAAACCCGCACATGAACCTGTACACGAACCTTCACAGGAAGCTCTGCATGAACCTTCACAGGAACCTGTACATGAACCTTCGCAAGAAACTCTTCATGAATCTGCACAGAAACCTGCAGACGAATCTTCACATGAACCTGTACATGAACCTGCACATGAACCTGTACATGGACCTACGCAGGAAATTCCTTATGAACCTGCACAGGAACCAGTAGACGAACCTGCACATGAATCTGTATACGAACCTTCACAGGAACCTGTACATGATCCTTTACAGGAACCTGTGCATGAACCTTCACAAAAACCTGTTCATGAACCTGCACAGAAACCTGTGGACGAATGTGAACATGAACCTATACACGAATCTTCACAGGAACCTGAACATGAACCTGCACATGAATCTGTACACAAACCTTCACAGGAACCTTGAGATGAACCTTCACAGGGCCCTAAAATGGACCTGCAAGTAACTGTACACGAGCCTGCACAGGAATCTGTACAGGTAACCTTGACGGTTCTTGTGCAGAAGTTTGGAAAGGGAAACTGTAATTTCTAATTGTATAATAAATAATAAAAAATAGAATTAAAATAATAAAAAATAAAAAATGTAACTTCGATAGACAATTAATCTTCATGGTTGAAAATTCATGTTTTTTTTAAATTACACTATTTGATTAAACATTAATCTTCTTTAAAGAAAATTTATCTTATACTGTCAAATTTAGTATTTTTTCATTCACAGTAAATTAATTTTTCTACGTGAAAATTTAACTAATCATTTATTTTAAAATATTATTTTTTATTTAAAACTTAAACTTTTGGAAAATACTAACTGTTCAAACTAATTCAAATTCGTGCAACTTTAAACTAGTTAAACAAATTTGTCATTAACGGTTCTGTTAAAAATTATTTTTTGCTGTCAGAAAATTAATTTTTCAACTGAAATTTTTAAAATGAAATTTTTTATTTTAAATTTACCCTTTTTAGTCAACAAATTAACTATGTTGTTAAAAATTGGTCTTTTACGATAGAAAATTAGTCTTCTTTCCTAATAATTAAATTTTTTAGTGAAAAATTCGCTGTTTTTTATTATTAATTATTTTTCTGAACTGAAAAATTCCATAACTCCTTTTCTAGTAGTAAAAATACTCATTTAAAAATTTCTTTTGTGGTTTAAGTTGCATAATTTTAGTTAAAAATTAATCCTCTTACTACATTTTGTTAGATAAAAATAAAAATATTCCATTTTTGGTGAAAAAAATATCACTTCCAGTTTAAAATGTACCTTTTTTAATTGAAAATTTAACAATTTGATTTAAAATTCAGGAAGTTTTTTAAAAATTTGTCTTTTTAAAAATAAAAAATTAATCTTCTTGCTTCAAAATCCATTTTATTTAAAAAAAATTTAACTTCTCGGTTGAAAGCTGAACTATTCTATAAAATAATTTATTTTTTAGTTGGGCATTCATCCTTTTAGATGAAAGTTCGTCTCTTTGACTAAAGATTAAATTTTATTTTGTATTTTAATTTAAAAAATTAACATTTTTAATTGAAAATGCAACTACTCCATTTTTGGTAAAAAACTGATCTTTTCTTTGGGAAAAATTAAATAATTTGTTTGTTTTAAAGTGAATTGAAATTGAAATTTTTTCAATGGAATTTTCAATTAAAAATTAGTTCCTTTCTGTAAAATTATAGAATTTTGTTAAACAGTTACTTTTTGGTTCAAAGTTCACTATTTGAGTTCAAAATTCATCTCTTTGGTGGAAAATTTAACTATTTTGTTGACCATTTTTTTAGGGAAATAATTAGTTAGCTAAATATGTAACTATTTCTTTTTTGGTTAGAAATTGATTTTCTTTCGTAAATTATTGAACTTCTGAATTGAAAATTTATAATGAAATAAATCTATTTTAGTTAAATTTTCAACCATTTCGTTGAAAATCCACCTTTTTTTGTTTAAAATTTAAATATTTGTTGAAAACTAATCTGCTTTAAACTCTTTCACAGAAATTTAACTATTTAATGGACAATTAACTTCTATGTTGAAAAATCATATTTTTGACTCAAAAATTAAACTATTTTCATAGAGAATTTTTTTTTGCTTTGAAATTTAAACTTTTTTTTAATTTATGTATTTTGCTGAAAACTTACCTTTTTGATAGAAAATTTATATTTTAGTTTGAAAATTCTACTGTTGGGTTGAATATACGTCTTTTCTGGTGGAAAATTCAACCGGTTGGTTGCTATAAAGTTGAAGTACTTTGTTAAAAACTCATTTTTTTTAAATTTACATCTATGATTGACAACTTAACCTTTTTGTTGAAAAATAATCTTTTTTATTACAATTTAATTTTCTTATCCAAAAATGCTACTGTTCAATATGTGGTTAAAAATTTCTTGTTTGTAAGCTGAAAATTTAACTATTTGGTATATAATTCGTGTATTATATTAAGGAAAAATATTTTTTTGTTTGAAAATTAAAGGCGTTTTTTTTTAATTTTCTTTCTCATTGAGGATTTCACTGTTTGTTTAGAAAATCGCATTTTTTTTGTTCGCGTCAACTTTTTGAAAATTATTTTCTTTGTCGAAGATTAATCTTAAAAAATTCAAATTCAATAATTCCAGTTTTGGTTCAAAAAATATAATTATGATTAATAACATTAATTTTTTTGTTCTAAATTTATACTTCTCGATTAAAAATTCTTATTCTTCATTCAACATTCAAATATGTGGTTAAAAATTCATGTTTTTCTTTTAATAAGACTGGTTGGAAATTCTTCTTTTTGTATAAAGCTCATAATTTATGGTAAAAAGTCATCTTTCGTGTTTAAAAATGAACTTTTTGGTTGAATAATCTTTTGCTTGGGTTAAAAAATAAACTCTCTTCTCAAAATTTCGTCTTTTTAGCTTGAAAATTTAGATTTTTTGGTTTGAATTTCAATAGTTTTTGTGTTAAAATTCGACCTTTTGGTTGAATATCTATCTTTATAGGTTCGAAATTGAACTATTTTGATAAAATCATATTTTTTGGTCAAATTTGCATCTTGCTAGGTTGAAAATGTTCGTTTTCATTAAAAATTTAACTGTCTTCGAAAGCATGCATCTCTTGGTGGAAAATTATTCTCTTCTGGTTGAAAATTTAAAGATTTTTTTTAAAAAGGCAATTTATTTGTATTTAAAATCTTATAAATTTATAATGTTTCACATTGAATTCAATGTGGTATGTACGTTAATTTATTAGATGAATTTATTCTTTTATTTTCCCCCTATTTTCCATAAAATTTACACTAATTTTCCTATTTTTAGATAATTTTGAGCTATTTTTCAAGCGGATCAAGAGCTAGCTTGGTGCCCAGCGACCGACCGTCCAATCGTATCGCCACCCACTCACAATTTTTTTGTTGAATTTTTTCTTCTTCTTCTTACATCCACAACGCGATGAGAACACGTGACAGAAAAGTGTACAAACACTCTTCTCTCATGTTTGAACGGTGTTTCTCAAGGAGAAAATTATAATATTCTAGAAGCTACATGCATGTTTTGATTGATCATTTCATTTTTTGTTCATGCTAATTTTATTTTTGAAATAATGTAGCTTATGTAAAACATTAAAATTGGATTAAAGATATTTTGTGTTATGAAGAATTTCATAAAATAAATTAAAGCAATTATTGATTAAAAATTATTTTTGTATTCTCAGCAGGATTAAAACTCAAAATATTGAAATCTCAATAACTTAGAAGCAAACGTCAACAATAGAAACTAGCTCTGAATTCGATTATTTAAATAATGGACAAACTAAAGTTTTAATGTTGATCAAAGTGCATCCTTTGAAGGAATTTTAGAAATTCATGGAATTCAAGGAATTCGGACAAAGCACGGAATTCAAGGAATTCACGACATTCAAAGAATTCATGGAATTGAGGGAATTCACGTTATTCATGGAATGAACGGAATTCAAAGAATTTACGAAATTCACACAATTCGTAGAATTTACGGAATTCAACGAATCCACAATATTAAAAAAATTGATGGAATTCACGGTACTAACGCATTATATTGCTTTCGCGAAATTCGCGGAAATCAAGGAATTGAAGAAATCCAAAGTATTTACGGGATATACGGAATGCAAGGAATTCATTAAATTGTACAAATTCAATAAACTCATGGACTTGAAGAACTTCATAGAATTCACGAAATTTATTGAATTTACGGAATTAAGAGAATTCGAACAATTTATGGAATTCTGTGGAACTTATCGAATATACGGAGTTTTGAGGAATTCCTGGAATTCACGGAATACGCGGGATTGTTGGAATTCACAGAATTCATGGAACTGTTTATTCTCTGAAATTGAAAGATTCATGAAAGTCGCTGAATATGAGAAATTCATGGAATTCAAGCAATTCACGGCATTCAGCAAATTCATGAAATTAAAGCAATGCGTGGAATTTATGGAATTCGCAAAATTAAATTAATTTAAAAAATGACATAAATTAATGGAAATTAAGGAAATAATGGAATTTAATTATATCGCGGAATTCACGGAATGCATGGAGTTCATGGACTTCCACGAATTCCGTTAATTTCTTGAATTCTATAAAATGCTTGAATTCCATAAATTCCGTGATATCGTAAATTCTGTGAATTAATTTATTCCCATGTATTTCGCGAAATTTATCAATTCCTTGCATTATATTAGTTCCTTGAATTCCATGAATTCCATCAATTTCGTAAATTAATTTAATTCAATTAATTCCGCCAATTCGTTAAATTTCATGAATTTCTTGCATTTTTCAAATTTCATGAATTTCGTAAATTCCGTGAATTGTACAAATTTCGTTATATACTTCAATTTCATTAATTCCACGAATTTCGGGAATTCCTTCAATTCCACAAATTCTGCGAAATCCCTTAGTTTCATGAATTTCTTGATTTTCGTGAATTCCGTAAATTCCGTAAGTTCCAAAAATTTGTTGAATTCCTTTAATTCCATTAATTCCTTGAATTTCGTGAATTTGATGAATTTCTTGAATTCCGTGAATTTCATAAACGCTCTGAATTTCACCAAACCAGTGAATTCCATGACTTGCATCATTTCCAGGAATATCATAAATTTCGTGAATTCTTTCAATTCCATGCATTGCACGAATTTAATAAATTCCTTGAATTCTATTAGTTCCATAAATTTCGTAAATTTCTTCAATTCTACGAATTTCGCAAATTACTTTAATTTCATGAATTTCTTAAATTTTTCAAATTGTATGAATGTCGTAAATTCGTGAATGAATCCGTAACTTCTGTGAAATTCTTGAATTCCGTAAATTCTTTTAATCCAATTAATTCCGTAAATTCCAAAAAATTCGTGAATTCCTTCAATTTTATTAATTCCTTGAATTCCGTGAATGTAATGAATTTTGTGAATTTCTTTAATTCCGTGGATTTTACCAATCCAGTGAATTCCGTGATTTTAGTGAATTCCTTGAATTCCATCATATCCAGAAATATAATAAATTTCGTTCATTCCTTTAATTCTATGAATTCCGCAAACTAATTAAATTTCATGCATTCCTTAAATTTTTGAAATTCCATGAACGCGGTAAATTCCACAAATTTCGTGATATACTTCAATCCCATTAATTCAAATAATTCCGTGACTTACGTAAATTTCGTGAATTTTGTCAATTATTTTAATTCCATGAACTCCGTAAAGTCTAAAAATTTCGTGACTTCCTTCAATTCCATTAATTCCTCAAATTCCGCGAATTTAATGAATTCCGCCAATACGAAAGATTTCATAAATTTCTTTAATCCCATGAATTCCGCAACATTTTTTAAGTTCGTGAATTCCTTAAATTCGTCAAATTCCCTGAATGCCGTAAATTTCCTGAATTCCGTAAATTCCCAAAAATTCGTGAAATCCTTCAATTTCATTAATTCTTCAAATTCCGTGAATTTCTTAAATTTCATAAATTCCGCAAATTTCCTTAATTCCGTGAATTTCGTGAATTTAATGAATTCCGAAAATTTCATGAATACCTCCGATTCCAAGTATTCCGGGAATATCTTGAATTCGATGAACTCTGTGAATTTCTTATGCACAATTTTCGTCTTACATACGCTCTAATACATCTATTGCAATGCTGGACGGGGACTTCACGATTCACAATACTTACAATACATGTATTGCAATTTCGTCATTCCAATACCACGTTTGCAATTTTACCTTACTATTGTATTGTAGAAGTGTTGTAGATTTCCATACACTTTCAGCAGTGTAGAAAAATATATTTGCAAAAACAAAGACCATGTAATACTTTAGGATAGATACTTCATCAACCTATAATCTATCCATAAAAGCAAGGAGTTCAACAACAAAATGTTACATGTTAAAAAATTTACATTGAAATGTTCGATTCGTGGCATATTGCATGCGAACCGGAAGAATGCAAAAGTGTTTCGAAACGGGTCAAATCGACGGTTTTCTGGTCTCCTTATCAAACTTCCTCTCTACGGATGTCGACCAAATCGCACGTCGTACTGATAAATCACTTCATACATTATGCAGGTATCAATTCGCATAGCGTTTCCAGTAGCACTTCTAAATCATACTTGCGGCTTTATTTCTCGACATCTGTTGAATTTTCTGACGGAGCCAAAACTCTTGTTAATATAAAATATATACCGCGCGTATTCATAAAATTTAAGAAATTCGTGGGATTCACTAAGTTTATGGAATTCAAGGAATGCATATAATATCTGAAATGCGCGAAATTAATGGAATTCAATGAGAATTTAAAGAATTCATGGAATTCACGGAATTCAACGTATTAAGGGAATTCACGCAATTTAAGAAATTTATGGAATTTACAAAATTAAGGAAGTTCACGGAAGTCTTAAAATTCATAGACTTTAAAGAATTTACAGACTTGTATAAATTCATAGAATTCACGGAATTAAAAAAAATTAATGGAATTCACGCAAATAAAGAAATTCATGAAATTCGCGGAATTCATTAAGTTGAGGTAATTTGTGTTATTAAGGAATTTAAGGAATTCACGGAATCCAACGAATGAATGGAATTCACGGAAATCTTGAAATCAAGAGAATTCATGAAATTCTTGGAATTCTTGGAATTCAAGAAACCAGTGGAATTGAAGAAGTCAATGCAATTCATGCAATTCGAGGAATTCAAGAAATTCTTTCTATTTACGAAATTCGTACCATTGACGGAATTCGAAGAATTCACCAGATGCACAGAATTCAAGGAATCCACGAGATTTAAAGAATTCATGGAATGCTCAGAATTTATGTAATTAAAGAATTTAGGGAATTCACAGAATTTATAAAATTTATAGAATTTTACAAATTCATATGATTCGACAAATTCAAAGAATTCATGGAATTCGCCAAATTCAAAGAATTCATCGAATTGACGGAATTCCAGAAATTCATCAAATTCACGCAAATAATGGAATTCATTGCATTCACGGAATTGACGCTATTTATATATTCAAGGACATCACGTGAATTAATTACGTGAATTTCATAAATTTAGTTGATTCCTTGAATTTCGATAATTCTATGAAGTTCTTGAATTCCTGGCATTATATATTCCATAAATTCCAAGAATTGCGTGAATTTCAGGCTTCACTTGTATTCCATCAATGCCGTGAATTTGGTGAATTCCGTGAATTGCATTAATTCTATGAATTCCGTAATACCACACATGCAATGAATACCGTGATTTGAGTAAATTCATTGAATTCGATAAATCCCATGGATTCATCGAATTCCATGAATTCCTTGAATTCCTTGAATTCCATGAATTGCTTGAATTCCATGAATTTCTTGGATTTCATGAATTTCTTAAATTGCATCAATTCCGCGAAGTCTGTAAATTCCATGAACTCCTTAAATTTCATGAGTCCGGCCAATTCTACGAATTTCATAAACGTCGTGAATTCTGTGAGTTCTTTATATTCTGCTATTTTTGTGAATTTCATGAATTCCGTGAATTTTGCGCGTTACGTGCATTCCATGAATTCCTTCAATTCCGTAAATTACGTGACAATAGTAAATTCCGTTAATCCTTTGAATTCCATAAATTCTAAAAAGTCCATAAATTCAGCGAATTTCATGAATTCCATAAATTTAGCGAATTCCGTGAATTCCATGATAGCAGTAAATTCCGTGGATACTTTGAATTACATGAATTCTACAAATTCCATAAATTCATCGAATTCCTTGTATTCCATAAATTCTGAAAAATTCGCAAATTCAGCGAATTTTGTGAATTCCATAAATTTAGCGAATTACGTGAATTCCATAACAGCAGTAACTTCCGTGAATCTTTTGAATTCCATAAATTCTACAAATTCCATAAATTCATCGAATTCCGTGAATTCCATAACTTCAGCGAATTCCATTAGCTCTGTAAAGCCCATGAATTAAATCAATTTCTTGAATTCCATGAATTTCTTTATTTTAGTGAATTACTTGTATTCTGTGAATTCCATCAATTCCGTTAATTCCAAGTATTTCATCAATTCCACGAATTGCATTAATTCTGTAAATTCCTTCAATTCCAAAAATCGCGCAAATTCCATAAATTTCGAGAATTACATGTATTCCTTGAATTAATGGAATTCAGCGAATTCTATGCGTTCCTGGAACTTCTTGAATTCCATTAATTGTGTGAATTCCTAGTGCCAAATCTTTGTCCTAAAAAGGCTCTGATACATGCATTGGAATGGTGGACAGTGTTTTTAGGATGTGCAACACTTACAATATATGTATTGCAATTTCTTCATTCCAATACCATGTTTGCCATTTTACGAGTACCTTGCTCTTGTCTTGTAGAAGTATTGTAGAAGTGTCGTATATTTCCAAAAAAATTTTAACAGTGTAGACTTTATTTGTAACATAATGTAGTTGTCAACTGTTTGCAATGTTTGCAATCATCCTTTCAAGAGTTGAGAAAGAGATGTTTCTTTCTTTTTCTTTCTTTTTTTGCAAAAATCTGTTCTGATAAACATCCCCGTTTTTTGTCTGTAAATTGAGCGGGCTTGAAATAGCTTATTCCTCTAATTTCGAGAATGCATGTATGTTGTGCAATTGCAGAGGTAGAGTGATTCATTAATTACGTAGTTCCAGTTGAAATGGGCCCTCCAAGAAGCTCGACGAACTCTCTCAGACTCCCGCATTCCTGAGTTCCGGAGACTCTATTTCTGTGTTCTTCATACCGCAAAATATAATTACCATCTGAATCATAAGCGTTCTCGTCGTTTTCCTCCCTTATAGCATAGCATAAAATAGCATAGCATAGGAGAACAGTGGTCTTGCGATGGTTGTCGTTGCGCGTACCACGTGAGTCATTGCACCGTTGACAGGGACGAATATAAATTATTCAAGCAAAGAGTACGGTACCGCGTTTGTAGGATCGTTCTATACACAGCATACCGACAAATCTTGGCTTCTGGCTACCAAATATGCTGGCCCAAGTGGAGCTAGCCAGTTCTCTTCTCAGTAACCACCTTCGTCTAACTGCATAATTGATGATTATTATCTGATAACAAAACATGCCAATAAGAATATTCCCTAGCCAAATTTTTATTTGTAAACTTAATTTATCCTTTCCAGTATTTTAAATTCTCGGAAGACCATCGAAAGTCTCATCAAATGTTCTTCATGAACATTTTATAGAAAAAATTTTAATTTCGCTTTTGTTGCGACACTTTTGCAATCGTTCAGAAGGGGATGCTATTGATTAAAATAAATATTCAATAAAACAGTAATTATTTATAATCCTAAATGTTCTTTCGTGAGATTGGTTAGATAACAGTGGGTATCCCGGTACTTCAAGGAACATTTTTATATTTTTGAATTTCTCATAAAAAATGGAGCTGAAAACGATAGTAAAGATTTGTTATAAAGTTTATAATTATTGAGTACTTAACTTTATGTAATTCATAGAATTCACAGATTTCATGGAAATCACGGAATTCGAGGAATTGTAAGAAGTTAGGGGATTCGCTGAATTGAAGAAATTCTCAGAATTCATGGAATTCATGTAATTCGACAAATTCACTGAATTCACGCAATTCAAGAAATTCATGAAATTCAGGAAATTAATGCAACTCATTAAATTAATATAATTTACGGTATTTATGAATTTAAGGAATTGCCGAAATCCAAAGAATTAATTGAATTTACGGAAATCTAAGAATTCTTGGAGTTCAAAAAATTGACTCAGTCCAAAGAATTCACAGAATTCATGGAATTGAGAGAATTAAATGATTTAGACCGTTAATGGAATTAAAGAAATTCATAGAATTCACCATATCAATGGAATAAATGAAATTCACGGAAACAATTATTTTCACGGAATTCGTGTAACGCACGGTATTCTAGAAATTAAAGGAATATCGCGAAAATTCTACAAATTGAGAACAGTTTAAATAATTTAAACAAATTTGGAACAATTCAGAGAATTTAAAGAAATTCAGAAGGATTCAGAGATTAAGAAGAACTTAAAGAATTAGGACGAATTTAGAGAATTCAGAAGAATTCAAGTCGGGCAAAAGAATTCACAGACTTCCAACGAATTTACAAAACTGAAACGAATTTGAAGGCTTCAAAAAAAATTCACAAAAATTTAGAGAATTTACATGGGGAGTTAAAGAATTTAAAAAAGCTCAGAGAATTGAGAAGAATTGAGAAGAATTAAAAGACCTCATAAAAATAAGTAGAATTCGAGAATGCAAAAGATTTGAACAAATTCAAAATTATGCATGTTGTATTGTAAAGATTTTAACCAAATTTCAAAAACTTTAAAACAATATGAAGGAGCTGAATTTTAAGAATACATTCAAATCATAAATATTTGTTTAAACTCTACAGAATTCCAAATACTCTAAGGAAGTTACACGGCCTCAGAATTTTTGTGCACATAAGAAATCTGTGAATTCAATACGAAAACTGTGAATTCCGTAAATTCTTTTAATTCCGTGAATTCCAAGAATTATTTTAATTTCGTGAATTCCATGCATTCCGTGAATTTCTCGAATTCCGTGAATATCTTGAATTCCTTTAATTTCTGGAATACCGTGCGTTACACGAATTCCGCGAATTTCAATTTTTCCGTATATTTCATTTATTCCATTGATATCGTGAATTCTATGAATTTCTTTAATTACATTAATGGTATAAATCCTTTAATTATCTTAATTCCATGAATTCTGTGAATTCTTTGGACTGCGTCAATTTTTTGAATTCCAAGAATTCTTAGATTTTCGTAAATTCCATGAATCCTTTGCATTTCGGCAATTTCTTAAATTCATAAATGCTTGTCTCACAAAAAAGTGTACAATCTTAAAAGTTATTTGCAATTTTAAAGGAATCATTGCGAAAGCTGGGAGCTTTTTATTGCATACTAGTATTTGAATTTATCACACCCCAAATGGATAGGGGTGGATAAAATATTTATCCGTAGACCTCAAGTCAACCGTCTTCAAGATTATTTGCATAATCTGATATGCGATATAGCATTGCGAGTACCTGACCATTCACTTGGCCAACTCGCCATTGTAATAATTATCCCCTGATTTATGGCTCACGGTCCGCGGAGAAACCTGGCTAAGTCCGCTTAGCTGTAGATCACCAACTTGTCTCAAGCAAGATTTCGATTTTGTTACGGAAGCCGTTTTGATCCGGAAACTAGGACAACTCCAACTCTGACATTGCAAATCTTTTTTTTTATGATTTTGTGCAGAAGAAATCAGTACGAGGTGGAAACCAGTACGAACTGAATAATAGAAAAATGTGACTAGGCTTTAAGGCAGTAACTTGCAGTATCTTTTTATGAGTCTCAATATTAAAAAAGTTCCATAAGCCGATTTAATCCTGACAATAGGTCACCTTTAGTTGAGACCCCGCGCGATTTTTTTAAAATGATATGGTATAAGAGAAACCAGTACAAGGTGGATACTAGTATGAGCTGAATAATAAAAAAATACTGGGCTTAAAAACAAAGTTCTGTATTAATTTCTCATGAATATAAATATTTAAAACGTTGCGGAAACCGTGATCGCCCAGTATGAAGTGGATAACAGTACGAACTGAAAAATACAAAAATGTGAATAGGCTCCAAAGCAAAAGTTCTGCAGTATTTTTTTATCAGTCTCAATATTAAAAAAGTTTCATAAGTTGATTAATCCAGACGTCTCTAACTGTAAACTTGCGAATTTTTAAAAATATTTTTTCTTTTTTTTAGGACTTCGGATAGGAAAAGTTAGTACGAGCTGGATACTAATACAAACTGCATAATGGAAAAATGTGACTAGGCTTTAAAGCAAAAGTTCTGCAGTATTTTTTTTAAAGTCTCAATCATAAAAAAGTTGCATAAGTTGATTTAATTCAGGCATTAGGTCGCCTTTAAATCTGACCTCGCGATATTTAGTTTTTTTTTAGAATTTGGTATAAGAGAAATCACCACGAGGTGGATACCAGTATAAGCTGCATAATAAAAAAATTACTGGGTTTAAAAAAAAAGTTCTGTAGTATGTTTTAATGAATGTTAATATTAAATACTTTGCAAAACCCATGATTATCCAGTATCAAGTGGATAACAGTACGAACTGAATAATAAAAAAAATGTGACTAGGCTTTAAAGCAAAAGTTCTGAAGTATGATTTCATAAGTTTCAATATTAAACACGTTGCGGGAGCCGTTATAATCTAGAGAATAGGTCGCCTTTAACTCTGACCTAGTGAACAAAATTTTTTTAGGATTTGGTATAAGATAAATGAATACGGGGTGGATACCGATACGAACTGAATAAAAAAAAATACTGAGCTTAAAAACAAAAATTTTGTATTATGTTCTAATGAGCGTCAATATTAAAAATGTTTTGGAAACTGATTTAATCCAGACACTAGGTAGACTTTTAACTCTGAAATCGTAAAATTTAGTTGTTTTTTTAGGATTTGGTGAAGGAAATGCTCGTAAGAGGTAGACACCAGGATGAACCGAATAACCAAAAAAAAATTACTGGGCTTAAAAAAAATTCTGTAGTGTGTTCTAATGAGTGTCAATATTAAAAAAAATTCAGAAGCCGATTTAATTCATATGCTTCTAACACCAAACAAATTTAGAATTTTTTATAATTTGGAATAGGAGAAACCAGTACTAGTTAAATACCAGTACGAACTAAATAATGAATAAAAGTGGCGGGGTTTAAAAAAAAAGTTCTGTAGTATGTTCTAATGAGTGTCAATATTGAAAAAAGTTTGCACAAGCCGATTTAATTCAGAGACCTCTAACACTAACCTCACAAAACTTAGTTTTTTTAAAATGATTTTTATAGGAAATCCCAGTACGAGGTGAATACCAATACGAACTGAATAATGCGAAAATTTCACTTGGTTTTACAGCAAAAATTCTTTAGGATTTTTTAATGAGCGTCAATATTAAAATTAAGAAATAAAAGATTAATTTTGAATAAATAAGAACAATTTTGTACCAAATAAGATGAATTTTCAAATCATAAAATAAATTTTTATACGAATAGTTGACTTTTCAATTGGAAAAGATCAAGTTTGAAGGAAAAATGGAAGATTAAAATTGTCAGTTAAAAGAATGAATTTTCAACGACAAAAATCGCTTTTTTGCGAAACAGTAAAACTTTCATTAAAAAAAAAAGAGTTTCCAAATAAATATTTGAAAAATAGTTAAGTATGCAACCAAAAAATAAACTTTCAGCTATTTGGTTTAGAATGCTTTTGGTAGTGTTTGATAGTCTTTGTTAAAAAATTGGACTACTATCTTGATAATGCATGTTTATTCCAGAAATTTGAGCATTTAATTAAACATTCTACCATTTTCTTGAAAATTTAATTATTTTGTTGAAAATTTTAACTATTTTATACAAATTTATCTGTTTTTGTGGAAAATTTAACTTTTGTGTTAAAAATTTGCTATTTTGCATTGGAAATTCAGATTTGATGATTGAAACATAATCTTTGTTGATTTAAATATGGTTCGGTAAGAGGAGACAATACTTTACACCTTTTAATTTATTATCTACTTTTCTATCGATAGTGAAATAAGTAATTTCATTTTCTCTAATCACATTAATTTTTGTTTAAAAAACTAATGCTTCTACCCTTTTTTTATAGTATAAAAAATTCTAGAACTTTCTAAAAACAACATTTTTTTAAAACTGAAACCAGGTCTAAATATATTTCGTCTGTTTTTCTTGCTAAAGTTTCTTAGTTTTTCCGCTTTACGAAAAGACTCACCAAAGTGGAAACCGAAAAATTGTGTCAAAAAAAAGTATCGTGAAGTGTGGCTTGATTGAAGTTTCCGGCGGAAATAGTTATCGTTTAGAAGTCGAATGTGTGTTTTTTTCCGAAAGAGAACGCTCATCGATATGTATTATGGTACAGGACTTGACAATAATGTGCTTTTTTTTACAATTGTCATTAAAACATAAGCAGTCGCGTAATATTCCTAATCGATATAAAAAAAACGGGAAATTTTATTCAGTATGAGTAAATTATTTTATTTTTCGCAAGAACAACATTTTTCGGATTAAGAATTTATTTTTTATTTTTAGTTGAAATTTATAAATTTAGAAAAATCACTCCTCACTTTAAAACGTGATTACTCCTGATTGTAGTGAAATTCAAGTTTTCATTATTTTAATAATTTTTGTCGATTTAGAAAAGTGATTTCTACTTTATCCACAGTCGCAGAAATTTCTTCTTTTATTATTTTATTTATTTAGAAATTAGACTAGTTGTTTAATAATACATTTTTAAGATCCATCGCTATAGTTGAAAGTTCAGCATTTTGATTGAAAATTTATCTTTTTTTATTCAAAATTCAAGTATTTCGCAGTAAATCCACGTATTTTATTACAAATTTATTTTTGTAGAAAATTATCTTTTTCTTTGCAAGTTAAGCTTCTTGTTGGTAACTTTTTTTTGTTAAAAATTCGAGTACTGCAGTTAAATATTTATTATTTTAGTTGAACATTCATATTTTAGGTTGGAAATTAAATTGCTTAGTTGAAAATTAAACTCTCTTGTTGAAAATTAATTTTTATGGTTGAAAATTCATTCTTTTAATTAAAAATTCATTTCTTTGGGTGAATTATGAGCTATTTGATATAAAACTTGTTCTTTGATTAGATTAAAATAGATTTTTTTGACGAAAATTTAAATATTTTCTTGAAAATTCTCTTTCTTTTTTTTGTAACAATTATTTTGTTTTTTAAACTGAAAAAGTAACCATAATTCCAGTAGAATACTTTATAATTTTAGATAAAAATTTATCTATTCATTTAAACATTTATTTTTTGACTAAAAATTTAATTATTCCATTTTTAGCTGAAAAATCATCTCTTTTAATTGAATATTCATATTTTTTGTAGAATTGTAACTTTTTGTTTAAAGATATTTTTTTTTTGGTTTGAAGTTAGTTCTTTTTGTGGACAGAAATTTGTTCAACTGAAAATTTAACTTATTCAAATTTAATATTCTATAGTTGTAATTAAAAATTCATTTTTTATTGGCTTAGCATTAATTTTTTCAACTTAAATTTAATTATTTAAGTTTTGGTTCACAATTGATCTTTTTTGGTAAAAAATTTTGTTAACTTAACTATTCCAGTTGAAGATTCATTGTTTAAGGTAAAAACTCTTTTTTTTTGCTTAAAATTCATTTTTTTAACTAAAAATGTTGCTATTCAATTTTTGGCAGAAAATTATTATTTTTTGTTGTATAAAATTTAATTATTTGGTTGAAAATTTGGCTTCTTTAATGAAAAATTCAACTATTTCGTTATAAATTCATGTATTTTCTTAAAAAATTTGACTTCTAATGGTAAAAATTTCATCTTTGTACTATTTTTCATAAAAACTTGAAAAGTGAGCGCATTTTCAAAATATTTGAGACTATTGTTTTTAAGATTTAAAAATGTTATTTACGGCTGTTTATCGTACTCAAAAACTCGAACAATTTATTCTTATGACTTTTTTCGATTAAAATAAAATGATCAGAGTTATAGAATTTTCAAAAAGAAAAACGTTGATTTTTGAAATTCCGACAAGATTATTAGGACAACTTTTTGAATCTTTTTGAAAAGTTGCGATTTCATATTTTGATCCTATAAAAAATAATGAAAAATAAAAAATTACATTTTTCGGTCAAACTATGCAAGATATGAGAAAAAATGAATTAAATAAAATTGCGCGCGCTGAGAAGATCTAAAGATTTTTCATTAATCACTTTTTGATAGGACGCATAGTTTTTTTCTTTTTAGTCGTAAAAAGCAACATCAAAAATAAAAAAATTAAAGTTTTGGCCAAACGACCCACGCTATAAAAAAATTAATAGACAAAAGTTGCTCTTCCAAAAAATAGCGAAAACTCATTCAAATTTGCGATAAATAATTTTTCATATGGCAAGCAGTTTTTTTAATTGTAACAAATAACTTTCGAAATGAAAAAATAAAATTTTTGAAAATCGGCAGAAGTTAAGAGACAATAGTTTTTCACTCGCAAAAATCTATAAATTTTATATTAATAATGTTTAGATAGAACGAGTAGATTTTTTTCGATCTTAAAAAATATGATAAAACATTTTTAAAATAAATTTCTGGGAAACTGGCACAAGAGACAAAAAAAATTAAAAGACGAGAGTTGTTTAACCAGAAATTATCTACAAGTTTGTTATAGACTCTGTTTGTAAATATATATTAAAAATAAAAAATAAACCTTTGGAAAAAGGACGCAAGATGCAATTACATTTTATTTAACAATATTTTTCGCCTTAATTACATGTACATTGAATAAAAACAAATTAAATTCATGGAAAAACGGTACTAGTTGCAATAAAATGTTTAATAATATTTTTTATTCGAATAGAATGCGCATTTATTAATGATAAAAATAAGACAACAAAAATACTTTTGTTTCAATGCTAATGCATCACCAAATAACAATTGTCGATGCTTTGACCTTTAATTTTAAGAGATTTAATCTAGGAATTATATGTAATCACAAAACTAATTAAAAAGTTTATAATAACCATTATTATAAACAATTTTTGTGGCAAAATATTAAAATTCGAGATTGTTTTAAATTTTAATGTCCTTTAATCTCCAGAACCACTTCAGATACTCCTTAAAATAATAAATGCTTATTAATATTTGAGCAAATATAATAATCTAAATTTTTAAAAACCAATTCAAAATTTTGGCCCTTCGACATAGAGACAAAATTTTTGCATTAAAAATGTTTTCAGCTGTTAGACGAATGACTTATAGTCACGAAAATATTTCAGAAGTTAACAATAACCACTGTTGTAAATTATTTTCGTGACAAAATATTAAAATTTAAGGTTATATCAAATTTTAATTTTCTTTAATTGCTAGAATAGCTCCGGATAATCCTAAAAAATCTATCTTTGATAATATTTAGTAAAATATACCAACAAAAGTGTTTATAAACAGTTTAGAATACCTGAAGTCGCTTTGGCGGTGAAAGGAAATCATAATTTTAAAAAAATCTGAAATTTTAATATTTTCCAACAAGAATTGTTTATAACAATGGTTATTATAAACTTTTAAATTCGTTCTGTAACTAAAATGTCATTCCTACATTAATATGAAGCATTTTTACCAAAAAACTGTTTTCCTGATAAAAAGAGTATTTGTCAATTTGTTTATAGAATTTGTTTATAACAAAATATGGAATAATAAACAAATTATTCGTATTTTATCAGTCCCTGAATATTTACTTAGTACAATATAAAGTTTCCCTGATCAGTTATTAAAGCGTAAAAAATTGTTAGGTACAAAATTTCAGTTTTTCATACTTTCATTGGGAAATGAGTAATAAACAAATAAATGAGACAAAAGTTCGGATCATCAAGCTTTTTAGAATTTAACGAACTTTAATTTAAAAAAATTTTAAAATAGGATTAAAATTAAAGGCTTTGGACATTTTTGATCGAAAAAATCTGCCCAGGGCGCGTGACTATTGTTTTTCGCTCTTCTCGCTCGATAATATGTTTATCTTGCGCTTCGCGCTCGATGCTGTATTCAACTCGCGCTACGCGCTCGCTCTTTGTGCAGAGACCTTTTTAAAACCAAATTTCAAAGCATAAAACACAGTAATTTCGTGATTGTGAATTCTCTTTTGTTAAAGCTCCTTCGGTTTTACCACACACATTCTCATCATTTATCTCGTGCCGTTTTTCAAAAACTAAATTTCCTTGTAGCATCAGATAAGTGATCAGAATGTGTTCATTGAAGCTGAAGGAGCTTCAACAAAAGAGAATTCAAAATCATCAAATTACTGTTGTCAATGCTTACACCTTTAGTTTTAGAAAGTCTATGCATAAATATCGAATGCAAGGTAACTTTATCGAGCGCGAAACGCAAGATAAATATATATCATTAAGCGCGAAGCGCAAGAACCAACAGTCGCGCTCTAGGTGCGCTGAATCTTGCGAGCGAAGCGCGCCGCGCGCGATTAGAATGTGCCCGCTAAGCATGCAGATTTTTTAAATATACTTTTCACGTCGTTAATGCTCTTTAAATGGTCAAAAATACTTCTATGAGGGGTCATTCGACGCTGAATTAAAAAAAATAATTGGCATTGAATTAAATAATAAATAAACAGTTAATTCACAAAAATTCACATAAAAAAGCGTTAACTTTTGAGCCCAGTGCTTTAGGTTTATGAAAACTGTTGACCCAGAACGTGAAAGGCTAGCAAAAGTACGAGGAAGCGGTAAATATAGCCCTTTAACTTGTGGAGTGCATCGTTTTGCGAGGGTGAAGTTAAAGTCGCCGAAAGTGACATCTGGATTGAAATAGTTGGGATGCGCTCATGCGGGGCTTGGATGCTTTATCCTGGAAACTAACAATTTTCATCTTCTTTTACCCGGATTTCTTAATTAAAAGTTTACCAAAAACCCTCAAACATTGTTTCCTTCAATGAACGTGCAAGGAATATTTAATTAATTGATTTTATAGTGGACCCTCAAAATATAAAGGGATTGTGAAATTTCATACATAGTTACGTTTTCAACAAGATATTTCCATTTTTAAACAAAAGGCTAAATTTTTGTATAAAAAGACGAAAGTTCAACAAAGGAATTGAATTTTCGACCAGAAGGAAATAAATAAAATAATATAAAATATAAATATATAAAATAATAACAATATAATTAAATAACCAAATTATTTAATTTTAAGCCAAAAAGATTACTTTTGTACAGCCAGTTTAAATTTACTATGAAAAATATTACTTTTAAAAAAAGAGATAATATTTCAACATTTAGTTAAATGTAAAAAATGGTTCTTTTTTCCCCAAATAGCCTTATTTGTTATAAATAAAATAAATAAAATTATAAATTAAATAAATGAAAATGAAGAAAATTTCCTTTGAACAAAACATTTTAATTTTTGACCAAAGTAGGTTAATTTTTCAAGAATTATTAAAATTTTTAAATCAAAAGGAAGTTTTTTGTAACAAAAAGACTGATTTTGTGTAAAAACAAAAAGGATTTTTGGACAAAATAATCTGTTTGATATCTAAGCAGAAAAGCCAGTTTTTTTACAAAACAAATTTTTAACGCAATACATGAATTTTCAATTAAATATATGAATATTGAACGCAATATGTAAACTCTTAACTCAAAAACAAATTTGTACAAACCAGTTTAATTTGCTATGAAAAATATGACTTGAAAAAAAGATAATTTTTTAACAATTAATTACAGTTTGGAAACAGCTAATTTTTCAACCAAATATTTTAATTTCCGAACAATTCAATTAATTCTTTACCAAAATATTTACTTTTTTAAGCCAAAAGATAAATTTTTACAGAAAAATTAACTTTCAATAAAAAAAGTAAAATTTTTAACGAATAGCATATATTTTCAAGTTATAAAACATAAGTTGTCAACCGTAAATTAAAAAATTTAATTTTGAATAGATTATTTAAGTTTCAAATGGGTATTTAAATTCTCAACAAAAATAAAAATAATAAAAATTTTGAAGGTCAGTTAAGCTTTCAATCAAGTAGTTGAATTTTCAATAAAAAAGATAATTTTTTTTAGTAAATAATTAAACTATCATTCCAAAAGGATTAATCATCTAGTAAGAAAAATTGAGTTTCTATTTAAAAAATAAATTTTGAACAAAATTTCGGAATTTTTAACTGAAAAAAGAATTATTTTCAACCAAATTATTAGATTTTTAAACCAAAAAACACTATCGAAAAAGTAAAAATTTTAACAAATAACATGAATTTTCAAGTTTTAAAAAATAAATTTTCAACCAAAAATTTAAAAAAATTCAACAGACTACTCAAATTTTTAATATAGTATTTAAATCTTCAATGAAAAAGATGCATTTTTTTACTGAATTTTTAAACTTTCATACGAAAAGCATTTATTCTTATACTAAAAAAATTAATTTACTATAAAAAAATATGAGCTTTTAGCAAATAAAAATAATTCTTTGTAAAAATTTATTGAATTTTGAAAAAATGGTTATTTTTTCAACCAAATAGTTTAATTTTCAACCCGCTAGTTAAACTATTTGCTAATATATTTATATTTGCTGCGGCAGAAGATAAATTTTTCTCAGAAAAATAAACTTTGTAGCAAAAAGACGAAATTTTAGCGAATCACATAAATTTGCAACGAAAAGGATACATTTTCAAGTTATAAAACATAAAATATTACAATTTTCACCAACAATAAAAAATTTCATTTTTTCACAGATCAGTTAAACTTTCTATCATTTAGTTAAATTTTTATTAAAATAAGTTAAATTTTTTACGGAATAATTAAACTTTCACAATGAGAGGATTATTCTTATACTAAGAAAAATTGATCTTCTTTAAAAAAAAAGAATTTTCAACTGGAAAAGAATTATTTTTAACTAAATTCTTAAATTGTATGCCAAAAGACAAATTTTGTACAAACCAGTTGAATTTACTGTAAAAAATCTGAACTTTAAAAGAAAGGTTCTTTTTTTACAATTAATTAAATTTTGAAAAAATGGTTAATTTTTTTAATAAATAGTTTATTTTCAACCCACTAGTTGAAATTGAAAATTTAACTAATCTGTTGAAAATTATTATTTTTTTATGTCTGGTTGGAAATTTATTATTTGTAACTTGAAATACATCAATTTAGTTGAATATTCATGTTGTTCGTTACAAATTTGTCTCTTTGGAAGAATTGTTTATGGTTGAAAGTTGAACTTGTTTGCAATTGAACTATTTAGTTGAAAATTAACCATTTTGTGGAAAGTTTATATTACCGGACTGAAAATTCACCTGATTTGTTCAAAACTTAAACAAAATTTCTGCCCAAAAGACCAAAGCCCAAAAAAGGCCCAAAGACAAATGTTGTACGAATAAGTTTAATTTACTTTAAAAAAATCATTTTTTAACAGATTATTACAATTTTTAATAGCGTAGTTAAATTTTCAATAAAAAATACGATTTTGTTACTAAATATTTAAATTTTCATGCCAAAAGGAATAATTCTTCCACTGAAAAAATTAATTTACTCTGCAAAATATGAACTTTAAAAAAAAGATAATTCTTTGTGAAAATTAGTTCAATTTAAAGAAAAGCTTAATTCTTTAACTAGACAGCTTATTTTCAACCTGCTAGTTGAATTTTGTACCAAAATATTTTAATTTTTAAGTAAAAAAATAAATTTACCCCAGATAAAGTTAACTTTCTCCAAAAAAATACAAGATTTGCACGACTAACATGAATTTTTAACCAAATGGATAAATTTTCAAGTTATAAAACATTATATTTTAAAATTTTTATCAACAATAGAAAATTTAATTTCTAGCAGATCAGTAAAACTTTCAATTGAGTAGTTGAATTTTTTATTTAAAAAAATGAATTTTCAACTAAAAAAGTATTATTTTCAACTAGATTCTTAAATTTTTAAGTCAAAAGAGAAATTTTGTACAAACTAGTTAAAATTATTATAAAAAATATAAACATTGAAAAAAGGTAATTTTTTAACAATCAGTTAAGTTTTGAAAAAACGGTTAATTTTTCAAATGAAATAGTTTAATTTTAAACCCATTACTTGAATTATGTGCGAAAATATTTAATTTTTTAAGTAAGCAGATCAATTTTTTCCATAAAAATCAACTTTTCACCAAAAAAGACAAAATTTTAACGAAGACAATTATAAAACATAAATTTTTAATCAAAAAATTTTTTTTCAAGTTTTAACACATTAGTTAAATTTGCAATAGCGTAGTTAAATTTTTAAATAGAAAAGATAAGTTTTTTTACTAAATATTAAAATTTTTATTTGTTTTAGTTAATAAGACAATTTTAAAACTAAAATGGTAAGTTTTTAATAAAAAAAAATGAATTTTTTAAAAGTTTTACTTTCAACCAAGTAGTTTAATTTTTGTCCAAGAAAAAAGAATTCTTAACAAAAAAATGTCTACCAAAAAGAGATGAATGTTCATAAAAATAATTGAATGTTTGACCAAAAAAGTTAACTTTCCAAAAAAATAGTTCAATTTTCAACAAATGCAAAATATTTGAAGTTAAAAACTAGAATTTTCATCTACGAGAATTCTGAATAAGAAATATAATAGCAGACTTTTCAACTAAAAAAAAAAGAAATTTTAACTGAAAATATTTTTATTTTTTTATCAAGTTTAGATAATTAAATTCACATTACAGCGAAAAAATGGGAAGCTTCTTGAAAGCAGAGGAACAAAGAATTCCTTAAAAATGGGGAAAAGGGTAAAATAGTGAAAAGCTTGTGAAGTCTCTAAATCCTTCAACTTTAAAAATAATGTTAACAAAAACATTTTTGGACGAAAATTTCACTTCAATCTAAATTTCTTTCTTCTGGCATTTTGCCTGATGAATAAATCATCTTTCTTCAAGATTCACGAGTGAATTTCCCCAATTTGTTAAACCTCAGCGTTAGAGAAAATCTCTGTTGCTTGCTTCTGAAAGCAAAATATCTGTCACCAATGAATTATCTTGCACTACCATACGACTTTGATGTGTCTATTTCATTTAAGTTTTATTTTAGTTACACTCACTCGAATATGGGGGCAAGAACGTTACATCCGCAAAATGTTGGCACAGATGGAAACCAGGAAACCGTGAGAGTACATACGCGACGAAATCAGCCGTGTATGCACTCTGTCCACAGACCGCAGACCACATGCAATTATAACATTTCTGCAAGTGCACATGGCATTATGACATGCTGCTGTAACGAATTCGCTGACCTTCTTTTCGCATCTGCTGAATAATACTGGCGAAAATTTGCAATTTTGATTTAATTTATTTATTCCTCTTGAAAACTTTACTAAATAAAGTTAGCCTAATTGACACGCTCAGGGCAAAATAATTAAAAAAAAACGTGTTGAAAAAGACGTGAAAACACGCGAGAGCAAAAACGACCTAAGAATTGGCGAGAGGTAAAACGACACAAGAATGGAGGAAGAAGCTTCCCCCACTTTGCTGCTGCGAAGACCAACCTCGTGTAAAGCCGAAAAAGGGAGAACAGGAATCCGAGCTCGCCCGACTTAATAAATGACGATCTAATGAACTGCTCCTCAAATTTATCCTGGTTTTAAAATTCTGAGTTACCATAGAATCATAAGATTTGTTGCGAAGAGGAAAATAACATTTACTGTATGTAAATATATATAGGGTTCAAGATTTCAGGGCCTAACATAACTATAAATGCTTTTTTTAACTGCAAATTTTAGTTTATACAGTACAAGACTGATAACTTTCCAAGTTTGGGGCTGTGGGAGTGGAAAGTTTCAAGAATTGCGGACTTATCGGATTCCCCCTCTAGCAGCACGATATTAGGTGCGCGCATGCGTCAATCATGGGCGCAAATCTTTAGCAAAGTAGCACACCTAGTGGGGGGACCACAATTAGTGTGCGTGCCGTACGTGTGATGACGTTTTTCAACCAGACATGAATTTATGAATGAAATAGATGAATTTTCAAAAAAGAAGAATAATTTTCTACCTAAGAAGATGAATTTTCAAGTAAAAATATGATTTTTTCAAACGAAAACTTTTCAAAAAAATGGCTCAATTGTCAATTTTAGAAACGAATTTTAAGTTAAAGTAAAAATATTGAATAAAAAATGGACAAGTTAAATGTTTGGATAAAAAATTGAATTTTCAATAAATTAGTTTAATTTTAAAACAAAGAAATTACCTGTAAATTTTTAACTAGAAAAGATAAGTTTTAAAAAAAAAATCATACAATAAAATTCCCAGTTAATTCTTTTTAGCCCAAAAACAATCAGATTATCAACAAAATAGTTGAATTTCTAACATCAACAGATGGATTTTCAAACAAGAATAACTTTTTATCCAAAAATAGGAACTTTCCACTGAAAATGGTAATTTCTTGAAATAAAACAAAAATGTCAACAAACTTGCTAAATTTTCAATTTTAAAAATGAATATTTAAACTAAAAAAATTAGTATTTAAACAAAAATTGAAGTTAGGTTTCCAGATAAAAAATTTAATTTTCGACAAAATAGTTTAATTTTCAGGAGAAGAAATGTATTTTCAACTGAAAAAAAATTTAGACCAAAAATAAAGAAGTTAAATTTTTAATTCAAAAAGTTAATTTTGAACAACAAAAACAATTGAATTTACAACAGAAGAGTTAAATTTCTAAACCCAACAGTAAATGAACATACAAAATAAATAATATTCTAATAAAAAGATGAATTTTCTACTAATGAAATTAATTTTTTCTAAAAACGACCAATTTTAAGGTAAACACGAAAGTAATTTTCAACTTTAGAAATGAATTTTAATTTGAAAAATAAGTATTTAACCAAAAATTGAATAGTTATATTTTTAGTAAAAATATGACTATTAACCAAAAAAATAAGTTATAAAAAATATTAAAGTTTTCAACCAGAACAAAATTAATTTGCAACGAAAAAGTGGAATTTATAACTCAAAAGCTAAATTTTCAACCGAAATAGATAGATTTTAAAACGAGAAGAAGATGAAGATGATGACGATTTTTCAACTACGTAGTTGAATTTCCAAAAAATGTATCTTTTTTAATTCAAATACAAGTATTTATATGCTTAAAAATCCATCTGATTGGTAGAATATTATTCTTGTTGTTTGTGCATACACTTCTTTCTTTTAAAATATAATTATTCTGTTCTGAATTTTATTATTTTATTATTTTCAATATAAAATTTTCGGATTTAATTTTTTGGTAAAAATTACAGTTTTTAGTTGAAAATACTTTATTTTCATTGAAAATTAAAGTTTTTAAATTAAATCGTTACTATTGAATTTTTGGTTAAATACTTTTTTTAGTTTTAATATTAATTTTTAATTTGAAATTTTATTGATTTTTTTTTACAATTGATCTTTTCCCAGGCAAAAATTCTTCTTTTTTAGTGAAAAATTCATTTTTTTAATTGATACTTGAGCTCCTTCATTAAATAATTCGATTCTTTTTTAGTTGAAAAAAAAATTTTCCAACAGAAATTTTAACTGTATCATTTTTGATTAAAAATGTATCTTTTGTAGTTGAAAATTTATATATTTTTTTGTTAAAGATTGAACTACTGTGTTCAATTTTTTTTGCTTAAAAATTGACTGTATTCAGTTAAAAGTTTATTATTTTTTGTATTAAATTATTCTTCTTGTTTGAAAAAGCATCTGTTTTGGTTAAAAATGATATATTTTGTCTTTTTGAAATTTCTAATATTTTGTAGAAAATTAATTTCTGGCATTCAAAAATTTAACTGTAAATTTAACTGTATAATTTTCGGTTGAAAATGTATTTTTGAAATTAAAAAATGTGTTGTATTTTTAGCAAGAAAATTGACCCTTCTCAGTTAAAAATGTATTTTTTTTGGAAAAAATTATTCTTCTTGTTTAAAGTTCATATATTGAATTGAGAATTCATTTATTTCGTTAAAAATGCATTTTTTTATTAGAATTTCTTTTCGGTTCATTTAATATGATTTGTTTAGATAAAGATTAAACGTTTTATTTTTCGTTAAAAATGTATCATTTTAGTAGAAAATTCAATTAGATGGTTGAAAGTTCATGTATTTTGTTAAAAAGCATTGGCGGATCCAGAGGGGGGTGATCGCCCCCCCCCCCCCCCCCCCCCCCCCCCGAGCTCTAAGTTTTTATACGTATAACTTGAAATATATATTTTTTTTTTTGCTTTTTTCGACTTATACGCCCCGATCGCCCCCTCCGAGACCAAGGCCTGGATCCGCCGCTGTTAAAAAGTAAACTATTTCGCTGAGAAAAAATTTTGTTGTTGAAAATTTATATTTTAAACTGATAATGTAACCATTTTCAATGAAAGATTTTTCTTTTTATTAAATTAGTTTCTTTTGTTGTTTTAAAATCGATTGGTAACATTTTGAATTTCCGTTTGAGTTAGATAGTTATTGGTTTAAAAATTAGATTATTTGTTTTCTGATACAATTTTTTGCTTGAAAAGTAAAATATTTTATTGAAATTTTTGTTTGTGGGTAATAATGATTTTTTACTAAAAATTTAACTATGTGATTGAAAATTCATTTATTTTGTTAAAAAATTGTCTTTGACGAAAGAAAGGAATTCGTTGTACTTAATTTTACAAAATTTCCAATTTATTCATCTAATTTGTTTATGAAAATATGAATGATCATATTTTAACAAATATTATCAAACATATATTACGAGGGTAGTTCAATAAGTCCTTAGAATGACCAACAGATGGCGCGCGAATCGCTCCAAATCATCTGTTTTCAGTCAGCACCACTCCCGAATAGATATA
>NC_046664.1:83942152-83947931 GCF_010883055.1 Belonocnema kinseyi | reverse complement strand
AGCTCCAAGGAGATTATGTTGAAAAATAAAAAAAAATTTACCCAAAAAAAATTGTTTTTATACTTCATTCTAAGGACTTATTGAACTACCCTCGTAATTTTGGAAATAGTTGCAGCAACTCTTAATCGTTTCTCGGTCCACAAACATTTGTTACGATTAAAATGAAACGATTGAAACTCATAAAACGGAAATATCCCGTTTAAAACAGAAAAGTGCATAATAAAGTAGAGCGTAAACTCAAAATATAAAATCATTTGTTATTTTTCTAGAAATTATAGTTAAATTTATTTCTTCTTTTTCAGACTTTCAAAATGCTTAACAAGTTTCAATATCTTCAAAAACCTAAATTTTTTAAAACATTTTATGCAATCTTTTTAAGTTGGTTATCATTTTTACAATTCTTTTGAAACTTTTAAACCACTTTTTAAATCATTCGAGTTCTCCCTAAAACTTTAAATAAATTCTCTAAAATTTAAATAATGCATTAAAATCTTCCATATTATTTTCTGACAATTTTGGAAATCTTCTTAAATCTTTTTAAATATACTCTTAAAAGTAATTAAAAAAATAATGAATCATTTCTAATTTTCCAATTTTGAAATAAATATCGGTAAATTACAAAATGAAAAAATTATAAGTTTCATAAATTGTACAGATTGAAGTTTAAACAAAATTCACGCTGTAATTTTCAATGTTCTTAAATAAAGAATGAATCATACAATTTAGAATTTTTTTAAGTTATCACATTGAAATCAATTTTCAGAAAAAAGTATAAAAACTTGAAAGATTACAATTTGTTTTAGTTAACAGTTTTTAAATTTAAATCAAAATTCTTTTCATTTTAAGTTCTCACAAATTAATAATTGTTCCATTGTTATTTATACATCAAAATTTTTGTTTAAATCTTGTTAAATATTCTTTTTAAATTATTTTTTAAAAAGAAAAATCATAAAAATATTTTACAGGAATCTTAAGTATATTTTATTATCTCAAAATCTTAAAAAATTATTTAAAAACGTCAAAATCTTATTTAGTGATCTTCCAAAAGATATATTTTGTTAAACTATTCAAATTATTTTTTAAGCTCTTCAAAACTTCCAAATATCTTTTAACCTAATTGAATTTTTTCTAAAGTAGTAATTGTGCTATTTTTATTTACTCTTCCAAAAAATCATTGAAATTTTTCCCAAAAATCTAAAAATTGTTTTTTCATTATCTTCAAACTTTAAAAATCCTTAAATAGCTAAAAAAATTTTTGTTTTATAATCTTCAAAAGTCTTCATTTTTGTAAAAATCCATTTTTAATTTTCATAGAAATCTCAATAAAGTTTTCATATATAATTCACTTTTAATTAATTGGACTTTTTTCAACTTTTGAATTATTTTTGAAATTCTTTCAAAACTTCTGAATATCGTTTTAATAAATTTTCAACCAAATAATAGAAGTTTCAACTAAAAAAAGTGCAGACATAAATAAAATAGTAAAATTTTATGTTTACAAATAAATTTTTGAAAAAAATGACTTTTTAACTAAAAATATTTAAATTTGCAATAAAATTAATTTTCAAATAAGAAATATACTAATATGGTTTGTACGAAATCAGATGAGTTTCTAAATTAAACATAAAAATTAAAAAAACATAATAGTTTACAACCTTGAGAGACCAAGGGTTTTAACTTTTATCAAAGATTTTTTGTAATCTTCGAATTTTAGAGTAATAAACTTAATGGGAAATTTCGAAAGTGGAACCGAAAGGGATAACAGCTTCATTTTACAGTGGGGAATCCGGAAAATGAAATTTATGATTTCTGTTTACACTGTCCAATTTAAATGTCTCAGGTACGCCAGCCTTCTATATATAATCCCAGGCGAGACAAGTTCACACTATTGCTACCCCTCACTTGCTTTCTCCAAGCAGTCATACTCCGACTCGCATCCTTTACCTGTCAAGTATACCCCCACATTGCTACCCCTCACTTGGCCTCTCCAAGCATATCTCGCGTCAGATTTGAAGCGGGCATATTAAGATCTTGAAATTAAGATGCCAGATCGAAAAAGGGCACATAAACTTATTTAGTCAGGAGTGGGAAGGGCCCTGGAAGCTTTTAAACACATTTCCTATTTTTATTTTCTAAATACTATATCTAGGTGTAGAATTTCATGGCGTATCTTTTTCCCCTGAGGCACAAAATTGTAGCTTTTTCAGTTTTCCAATTAAAGCAAAAAACTGGCGTTTTTAACAAATTAATTTTAATTCGTTTTTCACTTAAACTAGTACTAAGTCAGTCAATTTTTCGTATTTGTCAATAAAATTTTCACGGTATGTAGTTTGAAATTTCCTGCGACTAATAGAGTAGAGGGAATTCAAACATTTATTTAAAAAAAATTGTTGTTAATTTTTTTCTGATCCGTGGTGCTTCTCCGACTTCTTTGCCTTCCAGCGTTTCGTTTATCGAGCGAATTTCGACTAATAAAAAACTTCCAGCAAGAAAGTTGTTAAGAACAGTACAAAGAAGTTTTCCGGAAAGTTTCAGCCCTTTCGAATTTATTTTCAAGAAATTATTAACGTCTCAAGTCGAAAGCGGCTAGGCGACTCGTGCGCAGGCTGTAGCGAGAGTCGCAGATCCGATTTATAATAAAGGTCACTGACGCCAAAAATAAAAACTAATCAAGTAATCAGGTAATATCAAAGTATTGACCATAAATAAATAATAGTACACAATTTTAACTGAATTTTACTTATAATCTCTTAGTATTTGCAATGCGCAATCATAGATTGTCTACATATTATTCGAATTCGGAAAGATTAGAATTTATATTAATAATTATTAAACCGGTAAACTAGAAGTTGAAAACTTAGTAAATTTCACCATTTTGTAAGTTTTAAAAGCGAGATTTGACTGCAATTTTTACAGCATTAATTTGCAATAATTCGTCTAGGAACATTTTCTATAAATTTAAAATGATTAAACTATTAATGCTTTTAATTTTTTATTAATGCATTTAAAATATTCAAATTTAAAATAAAGTATAGGCTATACTCTAAATAAATACTCATTTATAATTTTTCTAGGAATTTCAGTAAATATTATTTTTTATTTGTCAGCCTTTCAAAATGCTTACAAAGTTTCAATATTTGATTTCAAAATCTTCAAAATCGTAAATCTTGCGACAATTTTCTAAATCTTTTTACATTTACTATTAAAATTAATTGAAAAAAATAAAGAATAATTTTTAATTTTGTAATTGAAAAATAAATTAACTAATTTAAATTTTTTTATAATACCATTATTTTTAGCAAATTTCAGTAAAAAGTTTTTAAACTTAAAAGATTACAATTTTTTATTTGAAACTTTTTAAGTTGGAAATAAAATTCTCTTTATTTTGAGTTGTTACAAATTAATAATTGTTTATTTGTTATATATAGACCAAAATTTGTTTTCAACATTTTTTAATATTCTTGTTAGATAATTTCTTAACAAGTAAAATCATAAAAAAATTTTTAGGAATCTTAAGTTTATTTTTAAATATCTAAAAAATTTGAAAACTCATTTGAAAATGTTAAAATCTTATTTAAAAGTCTTCAAAAATATATATTTTGTTACAAATTTTTTCGAATCATTCTAAATTTAAAATTATTTTTGAATCCGGCAAACTAAAAAAATCTCTTATAATTTTCTTTTACAAACTTGGAAAACTTTTGAAATCTTCTTAAATATTCTCTTAAAATTAATTTTCTGCAATACCGAAACGTTTTTATTCTCAAAAGCCTATAAATCTGCCAGATTATTTTTTGAAGATTTTTCTAATCTGTTTAAATCTTTTTGAATATACTTTTAAGATTGGTGGCGAGGTTTATACTAAACAGTGCAACTTTCTACCCAGAAATATGAATTTTCAAGAAAAATGAATATTTTCAATTTAAGACAACAATTTCATTTTCAATCAAAGAGTTGAATATAAATATTTATATGAATTTTCCACCAACAAGAATAATCGTCTACCAAAAAGAAGACTTTTTAATTCACTTATTTTCTACTTAATAGTTGAATTTTCATTTTTTTTAAATGTCAACCATAAATGAAATATTTTAAATTTAAGTTTCGAAATAAACTTTTTTTAAAAAACGACTACATTTTTGGAAAGGATTAATTAATTCTCAAAATTTAAAATTTTCGGAAAGGTTCACTAATAAAATAACAAAAAATTAACATTTCTGCATATTCGTTAAAACTGAAACGAAGAAATTATGGTTAAAAAAATTTGTTGTCATCTTGACTTTTTTCAAAATTTTGAATTCGCATTGCTATCATGTGCTTTCTAGTAAATAATTCTGCCCTTTACAAGAATTTGGCAAACTTTGTTATTAATTGTGGAAATTGTCATTTTGGTTCAAAATTAGGGGTCCGCCATCTTGTAAATTGAAAAAAAAAAAACAATTTTTTGTAATCACCAGAGGACAAAATCTTCATGCGAGGGTAATAAATACCCGAGGGAAAAGTTTACTTTCGTACCGTGTTGAGTATAGAATTTTATTCCACTCTCGACCGTGGCCACCTTTTGGCCCTGTAAAGCGGGTACGACGCATTTTTCTATAGCTTTGTTCGTGCCTCGAATTCTGATCGAATAATTTTTACTTTCGCCTCGCAAATTTCACTTTCTCCCCGCTAATTTTTCATTTTCCCTCGCAAATTTTACTTTCGCCTCGCTAATTTATACTTTCGCCCGGTAATTTTACATTCGATTTGATAATTTTACTTTCGCCCGCAAATTTTACTTTCGCTTTGCAAATTCGGTTAGCGGGAAATAAATGTTACTTTCTCCCCTATTTTCTGGGGCAAAAGGTGGCTATTTCGGTCAACTGTGGAATAAAATATACTTTCGTCCCGTATTGCATACAGTACTTCATTCCACTCTCAACCGTGGGCACTTTTTGGCCCTGCAAAGCGTGTCCGACGCATTTTTCTGTAGCTTGGTTCGTGCCTCGAATTCTGATTGAATAGTTTTTACTTTCGCCTCGCGAATTTCACTTTCGTCCCGCAAATTTAACTTTCGCCCCGCAAATCCGATTCGCGGGAAATAAATGTTACTTTCGCTCCTATTTTCAGGGGGAAAAAGTGGCCATTTTGCCCAATTGTATAATAAAAACCTTGTTTGAAAAAGAGTAGTTTATTTATTAACGATTTTATTTAAAATGCCCACTCCTTGATTCCTTAGTGGAGTAAGGGAGACATTTTTTAAACACGTCTATTAGGAGCTGATAGTCTTGAGCCTGGAAAAGTGGGATTTCGATTGGATTGGAAAGTCAAGTAATGATTTACAAAATAATCTTTTTGATTCATAAACAAATGTGGACTACCAGCCGAATCTTCTTACTGAGAAAGTTCGAAAGGAACATTGTCCCTGAGCTGAACATAGTTTGTACTTAAATCCGAACATTCCCTTTTCTATTCCAGTAGTCTAGCTTCAATTACCTCATTGATAGTGATTAATGTCGATAATTTGCGGGCAAATTCAAGATTTGCTTTAATCATGATTCGATGAAACTGAAATTTAATGGAGATAAATAATTTGCAATTAAGAAAGTTTACCGAGACGAGACTATCATTTGGACTGAGAGATCGTTTATCTTGAAATGATGAGTTTAGTGTTTAAGGTTTTAAATGATTATAACCATGGCGGATCCAAAATTGCAATAGGCTGCGTACGATATCTTCCTAAAGCAGATCTGAGTACCAGCCGTGGACTAGAATAAGTATACACCTTAATATTAATAAT